>NW_028278212.1:0-154716 GCF_059751315.1 Micrasema longulum
TTTTGTCGACACCGCCTTGACGCAAGGCCTCGGCTCAGAAATGATAAAGGCCATCAATAGATTGGGCCGATTTTTTTACATATCAAAGTGGAAGGGGTCTTAAAAGTTGCATTTTGAATGTAAAAATGATTTTTTTAAATATTCTATACTACTTTTGTCTCTCAACCGAGGTTTGAAGTTTATCTCTGTCTGAACATTTTGTTAATTATGTAAAATAATCTTTTTTTTTTGGTGTATATATAACTTATAGTCCATGTAAAATGATTAGAATGACAGTTGCCAGAAAAAGTGACGACATAACTGTAGTTACGTCTAAGGAGTGATTTATATTGACACACGAAAAATCATTCGTATTTGGTAAGTTAATTTATTTTTTAACACAATTTTTGACATATAAATCAACATAAATATATGAAAAAAGCTTTAAAATTTTTTAAAAGCTCAAATAAACCTTAATATTAACGACGTTCTTACAAGGTTACATCATTTTTCAAAAACGTTAGAGATGGACAAATTGATCAATTCAATTCAAACAAAAAAAATTCGTTTGATAATGTTCACGAAAAAAGTAAAATGTCTTATTTTTGGTGAATAATTGTATTCAACACACTATAATAGGCTTGTTTTGGGTTTTTTTTTATTAATTTTCGGAAACTGAGTTTCACGTTTGCATGAAAAAACTGATAAACATCACTATTGATTTGAGTTTGACAGCTGTCATTCTAATCATCTTACATTTTAAGGACTATAATCACATTACGAATTCAAACACGTTTTAAAACTGCCGAAACGCAAAATTTTACACTCCGCGGAACTGATTCCGTCGAGCGCCTGGCTAATATTGACGAAAACGATAGCTTATTAAAACAATGCTGCCCATTTATTACAAAACAAAGTGCAACTCACGCCCTTAGATGTTTATTTAATAAGGTTTAATGCGCATTTTAAATTTAATTAGACTGATTTTCTAACTTAAATTCGAAATGAAAGCCAGTTTAGCGCAAAAAAATTACTTTTTCAAGGACTTCAAGTTCTGGTTGAAGACCAAAAGTAGTATCAAATATTTTTTGCATTCCGAGTAATCCAAAGGGCAACTTTTTAGACCCCTTTCGTTTCAAAATTTGGAAAAAAAATTATCGGCCCGCCCTAGCCAATATTTGTAGTAACTCGCGTTGTAAATATTTTTAGCTGCTCTTTCGCTGTCCATTCGCTCTACATGTCCAAACCAGCGCAGAGCTCTTTTCTTTATTGTGTCGATAATTCTTGTCTCAGCCTCACATAATGTACAGATCTCGACTTTTGTGCATCTATCGTACATAGTTTAAGCACACATTTATTTAATTTTAAAATTTTTTTTGTTTTTTTACAATGTACATACGAGGTAAAAAAATAAAACTTAATAACATAGCAATGAAATTCACATTAACAGTAAAAAGAGTAAACAAAAATCCCACAAAGGCTAGCCTGTTCGTGGGTATACAAGAAAATGTCAATTAATTTTTGCTCCTATAATAAATAATGGACAGTTATAATATTTTTGTGTAATATAAGAAAAAGAAAATAAAATATTCTGTAAAAGATTATATGGTATTATTTTTTATAGTAATTAAAAAAGGAAAAAAAAATATTTTAAAAACATTAAAATATTCCTTATTATTAAAGGGCAACAAAATAAATCATCGAAAAAAGAGTTCATATCTTTAGTTTGAATCCAGGATAGTGCGTGTTTTTTAAAAGAAGGAAAATTTTGAAAGTTTGGAATCAATGAAATATTATCAGTAAAAAAAATAAAAATTTTGGGCCTATGAAATATGCATGTCTCTGTGCGAACCTCGTTTTACAATGTGATTGTATGATTTGCATTTGACTATGCCGTGTTGTGTCGTTTTAAAGTAGAAATACTGCTGGGATCTTGAGAAAACGGGATGGGATCACATTTAATGTGCAAGTAGCAAATACACTCCTTAAAAATGTAATTACTTTTCCAACTGTCAGATTGTCAAAGAAAACAAAATGGACATTTTACTAGTGTTGCCAGACTAGTCAATTTTTTAAAGCTAGTTTGCTTATCTTTTGAGAGAAGAAATTAAAAACTTGACCCCTTGGATTGAACAACGCCGTGGTGGACATTTGACAGACATTATTTTTAAAACATCAAATATGATAAAAATATCAATTTTATGGAAAAAAAAATGTTTTCATTTTTAAGTTCAAAGTTCATTAATTAAATTACTCTTATTAAATGACCCTTTACTTATCTACTCTGTTGTGTCAATCAATATTTCCGCGCGTACAATAAAATTTTAGAGAAATTAACGAATCGGGTTTTTTAAACATAAAATTATCTTACATTTGTGTCATGATTATATTTTTTATGATCTGGAAAAATTACGCGATGACTTCACGAAAGTGGGGGGTTTTTTAGCACAGTTTGATGTATTAAAATATGATTCTACGCTCCTTCTAGACTATTCTTAATTCTTTGTGCATTTCACAATCGGTAGGTCCATATTCCGCGTTCCTCTCCTTCCTTCAAATATTTCCAACCGTTTTTTACATTTGAATTAGTTTTTTTCGCTACAGTTCGCTTTTCGATAACGCTAACTGACCATCTTTGTGTGTCGAAATCTTTCTTAGATACGCTAGAATAGTTTTTATAAAAACTCGCAAGTTTAATTCAACGTATGTGGCAGCGATTGGACCTGTGCCTCGATTATGAACGCTATCTTCATATGTATATATCGAGACGGTATACTTAACTTCTGTACTATCTGTATCTTACCTCGGATGTTCTTCCAGCTTGCCATATCGACATCATATGATCGAAACAAGCCAATGGGATGACCGCAAACAATTACTCCGCGTTTCTTACGTCATTAACATTTAAAATAGTTCTCATTTATATTTTAAATAGGCTTCCAAAATAAAAAGTGCTCACTTCAAAGCGATTATAAACTCCAAGAAATCCTAATTCAAGCAAAAAATGTTCGCTTGAACATGAATTTTGCACAACTTTTGGAAATCACCTAGACGGTACGCTTAACGATCGTCTGTATGTATCTACCGATTGACTACAAAGCCGGCTCCCATAACGTCTCGATACATACACTCGGAAAGATAGTAAAACAGATGGAAAAAATATAATAACTAAATTATTTTTTTAGAGTGGTAACTTTCTGACGCATATAATCTGTGTCTGACGCCTAGATACTCTTATTTGTTAATAAGACAGAACCTAGCGACATTATTTTCACATCTAGGCGCTCGTTTTATTTAAGTGACGGTTATGTCGGAATTTAATTCGACTTCAAAACTTAATTATTTCTCTCTCACATTTGAATAGGCTTTAAGGAAAAAAGTGCCAACCTCAAAACGATTGAAAATTTTGATAAATCATAATAAAGGAAAAATTATTTGGTGGAACAAAATTTTTGACACTTTTAATGCGTATCGAGGGGTTCTAGACCCGTCGGTATAAACCGATGTACTTACATCAAAACTTGATGGTGGGGGTATCGCTACTATACCTTTGTCATACTGAAGCTATGTCAATTTTGAGCGTAGATTTGTTTACCGTGACGTACGCTTCCCCTTGTTTCACCTCGATGTACCTACCCAAAACTTGAAGGTGGGGGGGTCGATAGTATATCTTTGTAATCGCTGGAGGGAATTTATCTTTTAACTTTACCGCCAAGGTGAAGGTATGACGTCTATCTTTCCAAAATAATGGAGGTTCTGAACTAATCTAATCGTAGATTTCTGTCAATAATTATTCCCAAATAATCAATCCCTCTTCCTTACAACAATCAGCCATATTTTTAAAAGAAAATTAAGAAGTTAACATACACACACATACGCCATGGCTTTACAATAACTTCCCCCCATCATTATTAAATAAAATCCTTTCAAAATGCAAAAGGTATTTTGTATAGTGATTTGTCATTTACTAAAAGACAATGGATGACATTAGTAGGCTAACAATGAGTTAGCCATTAGCCAAAGTGCCCGCCATTAGCTCCAGGCGACGACTCATATTGTGCTTTACCTACGTATATAATGGGGAATTTAAAATTACATAAATCTGACCCTTCTCCTACCTCTAACACAGCAAATAAAAATGAAAAACATGAAGAATTAAGAGAATGAAAAGAAGAAGGCAGAAAGCATGACTTATTTAAGCTGTGAGCGGCTCGATAAACTTGAACGCCTTCAGAATACATGCATCAGGTACATAAAAATGGTACCAAAAGGTCTTAGGAAATATGACCACATTTCTGATTACAGTAGGCAACTGAAATGGCTCAATATCAGACAGCGGAGAGACTATCACTCCCACTCACTTCTGTTCAATGTACTTCATAGTCCTGACGCTCCTATATACCTGCGTGAAAAATTTCAACGCTTATCAGTTCATGGTTTACCTCTTCGTTTTAATTCTCAAGGCACTCTCTTAATACCCATACACAATTCCTCTTTCTTCTCTAACTCATAGTGTCCATGCGACTCGGCTGTGGAATCATCTCCCATCCACCATCAAAGATATTACTACATTATCTCTGTTTAAATCACGTCTGAAGAAACATCTCCTTTCTCTTCCTTAATCTCTCCTACTTTCCTTTTTCCTCTTTCTTCATTTTTAATTTTTCCCATTGAGTAATAGTTTTAATTTAAGGTAATTTATAAAGAAATACGTTTATTTATATTTTTATATATCTTAAGCTTTTTATTATTTTTTTTTCTATTGAATATGTTCTGTAACTTGAATTATAAAAATGGAACTTTTATTTTATTGGTTGGTTGGAAGAAATTGCCATTTGGCAATAAGCTCGCCAATATACAAATACCCAAAACTTGAAGGCGGGGGGTCGGAATTATATCTTTATAATCCCTAGAGGGGATTTGTCGTTTTTATCTTCCCATCATAATCGAGGCTCTATAACGTAACAATAGTCACGATTATAATATTATTTGTATGAAAACAGAAATGAATTCAGGCCTGAGAGAGTTAACGAAGACAGTAATAGAATATAAGTAATGCCTTGTGAAGGAATGTGAAGGCATTGTGTTGTTCGGTTCCAAGGGAAGTACAACACAAATACATATATATATATGTAACATCACATATATCTACGTATCCAAATTATTGCCCAATATTCAATCTGAAGATGCTTCAAACAGGTAAAATAAATACTCCAGCTAAAGAATAAAGATTTCAGGTCTTTTACCTCACGAAAATCAACAGACGGAAGAGTTAGGGACATCTGGATGTTTTAACATGGGCAGAACGGCGAATTTTACACAGTGTGTAAAGTGGCCACTTGAACCAGCCAATTGGTAATTTAGCTTACTTAAATGTCATTAACTAGAAAATACCAAGATTTTGTAAATGGGGTCAAGAATGAGGAATTCCAGCCCAACCCGGAATTAAATTTTAAAAATGTTTTCGTGTACACGTGAATATTTAAAAAAATTGGAATAGAATGAAATATCTCAAAAACGCACGCAAAAATAAATTAAAAAAATTAAAAATAGTATTCATTTTAAAATCGTAAATAATGACGTCACTCCTTATATCTACGTGTAGTATTTCCGGTTTCCGCTTTAAAGCCCCCGCACCTTGTAAGGAACGTTTTGACTGAATAATTCGATTACGATCTACGACCGGCAAACAATACTTTGTTGACATTTCAACCAGAGGTTATGTCAACCTTCTAGGTTTTTCTAAATCGAAACGTTCGTAAAAACAACCATAACATAGAAATGAGCAAATTACGGTCAACTAAATGAGTAATCAAAGCAATATTCCATTGATTCTTGTCAGTTTTGTTATTGGCTGGAGAAATACAACTTACCGCGGTCAGTGAAAGTAAGAACGCCAACCGTGTCATGACGTCACTATTGAAAAGTGACACACTGATTACAGTCATTTGGCGCGGTATTTGATAAATGTAACTTTAAAAAATCATATCTTTGTAAATAACGCACAAAAAAATCAATATATTTATATGTATTTTTGCTTAGTTAAATAGTACGCTAATAGAAAAAAAAATTAAAACAGTGGAATTCCTCATTCCAAGAGTCTTGCTTTTTAAATTTCAACCCTAAATTTCTTTGTCAATTTTAAAAATGTGTAAATGGGGTTAGATTTCTTACCGTCCATGCGCTCTGTAGCTGCAAGACGAGCTGGAATTTTTATTTATTGTATAGTACCCTTAAGGTGATTTTCAAAAAAATGGCGCTATGTAAATTATACTACTATTTACATATATATTACATATATATATAATGATAGATCTTGGTTACAAAGGTTTACGAAGTGTGCAAGGAGAGTGATTTGCTAATGAATGTACAAAAGTCGAACGTCGTGGTCTTTGAAAGAAATGTAACTATGACTGAATGTAAGATTGTAGTCAATGGAGATAGTTTGAAACAGGTCGAAGAATTTGTATATCTGGATACTAGAGATGGAAATATGGACGAGGATATTGAAAGGAGGGTTAGTGCCGGTAACAGAGTTAATGGTGCCTTAAAGTCTGTCGTAGCAAATAAGTGTCTATCGCAAGAGGCTAAATTAGCAGTTCATAATGGAGTTCTGGTACCAACCCTAATGTATGGAAGCGAAGCATGGAGTTGGAAAAAAAGGGACGAAAGTAGACTGAATGCTGTTGAAATGCGATCCCTCAGGCGAATGTGCGGAAAAACAATGTATGATAGGTGCCCTAATGTCAAAATTAGAGCAGAATGCAAGGCTGAGTTAATAAGCATTATCGACAAAATTAAGAAAAGTCTTTTGCGGTGGTTCGGTCATGTGGAGCGAATGAATGATAAAAGAACGGCTAAAAAGATTTATGATGCGAATGTGTCTGGTTGTAGAAGTCGAGGAAGGCCGAGAAAGACATGGCATGATCAAGTACAACAAATTCTTGAAAGTGGTCATGTGAAAAGTCGGAATAATCGACGTGCGTGCATGAGAAGATGTATGAATGTGAAGGAAGCAAAGGAAGTGTGCCAGGACAGAGTGGTGTGGCGTTCTATCCTCTCTGCCTACCCCTCCGGGGAAATGGCGTGATGGTTAGTTAGTAAGTTAGTTAGTTAGATCATAAGCCCCGTATGCCTAGACTTCCGCGTTCCATTCTCATAAATGTTTTCCTTCTCTGTTGCAACAAATTTAGATCTATATCGCTCCCAAGGAGGAAATCCAGCTTGTCTACAAGCAATTGGACATACTCAAAACATTGTTGAATTAACTACCTGGTAAAAGAAGAAGAATAAAAAATCGGGAAATTGTTTCCAGGCGTTGCCCAGTAGGTGAATTGGTAAAGCCGGATGAATCTCACAAAAGGTTCAGCTCTTTTACTTCACAAAAGTCGACGGACGGAGAGTTAGGGAAGTCTGGATGTTAAAACACGGACAGAATGGTGAATGTTTCGCAGCGATGACACAAAAATAGCCATGATGATAGCCAACCCCATTTGAAGAAGCTGAATAAATTGTGGTAATTGTGCGTGCTGACGCGTGGGCGCTCGAATCAAGTTGGAGGTCGACAGAAGAAAACGGTGGCATTTTACTTCCTAGTAGGGTCTTGAGGTTGTGTTGTATTTCCCTGTTAGTCAGCGATTTGATTTCCGCTCGCGTCAGAACTTTGTCATCAACAACAACAAACCATCACGCCATTTTCCTGTCACTCTGTTTTCGCATACAGACCCCGCTTCCTCTACATTGAAACGTCTTATGTACGCACGCCGATTATTCCTACTCTTGATATGTCCATCTTCGAGTATTTAACGGACTCGATCGTGCCGTGTCTTTCTTGGTCTTCCTCGTTTTGTGCATCCATCAACATTAGCCGTTTTTCCGCTGTCCATTCGCTCCACATGTCCACCAACACCCGTTTCTTGATTCTGTCGATAATGCGAGTCTCAGCCTTACACAGTTCACGGATCTCGACATTTGTGCACCTATCATACATCGTTAAAACGATGTATGATAGGTGCACAAACCACACACTCGCCTGAGGGATCGAATCTCGAAAGCATTTAACCTATATTCATCATTGTTTTTCCAATTCCATACTTCACTCTCATACCACCAGAACTCCATTGTGAACTGCTAGTTTTGCCTCCTGCGATAAACATTTGTTTTCCAAAGTAGATTTCAGTGCACCGTTCACCCTGTTCCCGGCACTCATCCTCCTTTCCATCCCCAGTAAACATACTTCCCAAATACACAAATTCTTCCACCTGATTCAGAATATCTTCGTCCACACTGGTCTCACATTTAGTTATCTTTTCATCACTTTGGGTTTATCAACATTCACTAGGAAATGGCTTTTCTCGCAAACACCGTAGACTCTTGTTACCAAGACTTGCTGGTCTCCTTTGCTGCTAGCAAGAAGCGCGGCATCATCCGCATACAGAAGACAGTTAACAGTTATACCACTCATGTTTGCTCCCATGCTTAAATCTTTCAGTTATTTCATACAGTTATCGATGTACACGTTGAACAACCATGGTGACATTACACATCTCTGTTTGACTCCCTGGGAATATTAAACCACGATGTGAATGACCCATTCACCTTCACACATGCTGTGCTGTACTTTATCGTTATTTTTTAAAATCATTTTTAAACAACAGTAAAATATGTTTCAGTCTGCTCTTGTTAAGCCCGTGGCTGATCCTCGGTTAACATTGTGTTATTCAATCTCCGCAGATACTTCGAGCGAGGCGAAGGAGCTTCGGGGTGAGGCGAGGATCGGTAGCCGGCCTCGCTGCCCGAGGTTCACCGACATCAGGTCCAAACTCCTGGACGTGCTCTCCGTCTTCAAACAAAATTTCGTGCACTTTAGTGAGAATACGACCATACATGGCTTCAGCCATATCGTGTGCACGGAGATCCACATTGTAGAGAGGTGAGGTGTTCCTTCTGTAAACATAGGGCCTTACTCGTAAACTTGGTATAAAGTTGCGACTTGGCGTAGTGGCAGGATCCGGGTGGAATTACCATCCTTATTCTACCACTTTATACCGAGTTTATAAGTACGCCTAGAGAAATATTTCAGTGTTGGACTGCAAGCACGGTAGCCTAAAACACTCGCCTAGGGTTTAAATTTGTAAATACCGCCTTATTCATTCAGGGTGCTTCGGTATCATTCGTGGTGGCGAATTATGTGGGTATGCATTGATCAAATATTGTCACAACTTCTGCATCCTTTGTACCCACAACCACTGTTCACTTCCCACTTCGGTATCCTTTGATCTTCCGTCACATTAAGACCTCGTGTCGTACAGCGCGCGTTTATTTTGTTGAACGTGTGCTGCATCATAAACTTTGTTTCCACCAACCACCAGTTCACAACCACCAGCTCAACAGCTCCACTATGGTATCTGTCCTCTTATTGGTGCCGCTCGCCAGCGACCAGTTAGACCACAGCAATTCCATCGAAAACGAAGATAAGGTTAGTGGCCTCCATAGGAATGGAGGCATCCAGCCTAATCCATCTCATTTGTTGGGGTTGTGACCGATTGACACTGCATACCGCATATGGTTTTCCGCTCGGGATTATACAGAATCACTCAAGCGCTCGTTATTAATAAGCACTGTTCAATTTGATGAAACCGAAAAATCGCGCCTGCTAACATCACTCAACATAAACGTAATCATTACGCCATAAGTGTCTTTTTTGACATAACAGAAGTTAAACATTTTTGAGAAGGGAATGTGGAAGTTTAGGCTTATGACCTGTCGTTTACTTAACAAAATTCAACAAATGGAAGAGTTGAGAAAATGTGGATTTTTAAACATAGGCAGAATGGTGAATTTTACACAGTGTGTAAAGTGGCCACTTAAACCAGCCAATGACAGGTCATAAGCCCTGTAAATGACTGACTTCCACATTCTCCTCTCAAAGGTGTTTTTCCTCTCTGATGCGACAAAGTTAGATCTGAATAACTTCCTAGGGAGGATCTAGCCGGTCTGCAAACATTTGAAAATACTCAAAACATTGTTGGTTCTTATAATTTACCCAAATACTTCAATTTTGGTGGCCATGGTGGCCATTTTCAACGAGTTGTAAATAATTCACTTTTAGAAAATGGAAATCAAGTTGGGGTAGAGTGGGATTTGAACTTCGGACCTCTGATCCTTGAGTCCGAAACACTTATAATAATAATAATACTAATAATAATGTTTAGATAATTTATACAGCGCCATTTTTGTGAAAATCACCTCAAGGGCGCTGTACAATAAATAAATATCCCAACACGTCTTGCAGCTACAGAGCGCATGGATAATAAGAAGTCTAGCCCCTATTTACATTTTTATTTTTAAATTTTTTATTTGACAATGAAGTTTAGAGTTTAAGTGATATTTTAAAAAACGAAATAAAAAGCAAATTTATTAAATTAGAATTTAGATAACAACAAGTCTTGCAGCTACTGAGCGCATGGACGGTTGAAATTCTAGACCCCATTTTCTAAATTTAGATATTTGATAGTTGATAACATTTACATAATATGATAGCTAACATCACAAAAAGTCTTGCAGCTTCAAAACGCATCGACAAATGGAATTTCAACAACATAAGAATGATTTTAAAAAGTTAATAATAAAAAATAATTTTAAGAAACGCAATAATAATACATTGAGCAAAGAATTAGTAAGTATGGCAATTAAGTGAACATGTAACAGCACAAAAAGTAAAACATGAAAAAAAATAAACAAAGGTAGCATTCCTTAACTTAATATTAAGGTTAACAAGACAATAGAAGATACTCAAACTCAAACTCGTCCCTGTTTTATTTTGGTATGCAGTAAACAGGATCTATTGTCCTTTTCCTAGTAAATAACTGTAAAAACATTTGGTTCACATTTGGCTGTTCCCTGGGAGATGATAGTAGAAACGCATCTGTGTGCGTAGTGTAGAGTGTAGGTACCAAGGAATATCCGCTTCTTTTTAATTTTGTTCGTTATTACATGTTTCCCGCCTAAAATTTCTGATTATTATTATTTTAATTATTTACTAGCCACGGGAACACAACCCGATTTTGTGTGAATTATAATTGTAAAACAATTAGGTATGTTTCGGTTGTTACTGGGGTGGATAACGCGTCAGATATCTGCATCCGACACGTCTGCTATTTGCGGTCGCTGTGTGCCCGGGATAATCACTGTGGCGCGGCGTTTCAGAGTATTCTGGGTCGCGTCCGTGCTGGTGGCGACCGTGAGCGCGTTCCTGCTCTGCCGCGTCCAGCTGACGCGCTTCGCCACCAGCCCCACGGTGGTGTCCATCAGGAAGGACTACCGGGACTGGTCCATTACCTTCCCCGCGGTCACCGTCTGCCAGGCGGACAGCGTGGACGAGGAGCGCGTCGAGGAGTACATTCGCAGGTATGCCCTACCCTGCTTTAGGACTACTACTACTACCACCACACCATTTCCCCGTAGGGGTAGGCAGAGAGAATGGACCGCCACACACGTCTATCCTGGCAAACAATCCTAGCCTCTTCTACTTCATACATCTTGTCATACATGCCCTTCGGTTCTGTCTGCTTTTGACTTGACCAGACTTAAGATTTTGGTTTATCTGATCACGCCACGTCTTCCTTGGTCGTCCTCGTCTCACGTTGCCGTTCCTTTTCGCCTTGTATACTTGTTTTACCATTCTTTCGTAGTCCATTCGTTCTACGTGACCAAACCATCTCAGAGACCCTTTCTTAATCTTATCAATTATACTCGACTCAGATTTACACTCTCGTCTGATTTCATCATTCGTAACCCTGTAATACATTGATTTTTCACTCATTCGTCTAAGAGATCGCATTTCAACCGCGTTCACTCTGCTTTCATCCTTCCTCTGCCAGTTCTAAGTTGACTAAAACTCCGTTGTGCACTGCCAGTTTAGCTTCGATTGACATATTTTTATTCGAAATTACTGTGCTTAGTGCTCCGTTCATTTTGTTGCCCGCATTCATTCTTCTTTCAACATCTTTTTCTACTCTTCCATCCCTTGAAAACATACTTCCCAGATACACAAATTCTTCTACAAGTCCTGCTTGAGGACTCGCCGGAAATCAATGTACAAGGTCATTTTTCTATTTCCCTGGCTGTCAGCGATTTGACATCCGCGCTAGGTAATCAGTCATTTGGATGTTTTGATTATTTCGTTGAACACATACAGGAAACACACGATTCACTTTCTGCAATGTCTATGCGTCTATGAGAAGAATCTCACAGTACCTCTCTTTTAGCGAGACGGTCTCGCGATTCGATGAGGTGTTTTTTTTTCAAAGGCAAAGATTGTTTCCTTCTATGCAGAGTATCTCAAAGCTATTATTGAACTTAATGATTTCAGCTCACATTTATTTATTTATTTAACTTTTTGTACATAATGTTATTTGTACATTGGCGGGCTTATTGCCAAATGATAATTTCTTCCAACCAACCAATAAAATAATAGTTTTATTTTTATTATTCAAGTTACAGAACACATTCAATAGAAAATAAAGATTGAAAAGCAATATAAAAACAGAAATAGACTTATTTGTTTATAAATTACTTTAAATCAAAATTATTACTCAATGGGGAAAAGGAAAAAAAGAGAGAAGAGGAAAGGAGAAGAGATTAAGGAAAAGAAAGGAGATGTTTCTTCAGACGTGATTTAAACAGAGATACTGTAGTAACATCTCTGATGGTGGATGGGAGATGATTCCACTGCCGAGCCGCATGGACACTATGTGAGTTAGAGAAGAAAGAGGAATTGTGGATGGGTATTAAGAGAGTGCCTTGTGTCAAGTAAATAAAGGTATTTATCGATACTATTCCTGGCCGATTACCTTTCGTTCCCATCCTTCCTTTGACCCATCCTAATGGTAACTACCTAACATCAAGATAGAAGATATTTAAAATAAGAAGATTTGGATTTAGAACAAAAACAAAACAACATTTTTGACTTGACATTAAAATCGGATAAAAAGTGGTTGGAATCGTCGCGCGTTGTGGAAAACATTGTTACATTTCAAAGTTTATCTTGTCATCCAGTGCCAGAAATCGAAGAACATTCAGATCATATTAAAGGTAGGTATCCATTCCATGTTCCTATCCTTTCTCAAATATTTCCCAATCACAAAACTGAATGAAATTCGATTTTCATTTACAGTCCGCCTTTTCGTTAACACCTCGAAAATTAGAACGAAGAGGTGTAAACCATGAACTTTGACGAAGCGTTGACGCAGGAGCATTAGGACTATGAAGTACATTGAACAGAAGTGAGAGGGAGTGAGTCTCTCCGCTGTCCAATTTTGAGCCATTTCAGTTGCCTACGAAAGTCAAAAATGTGGTCATAGTAATAATAATAATGTTTGGATAATTTATATAGCACCATTTTTGTGAAAATCACCTCAAGGGCGCTGTACAATAAATAAATATCCCAACACGTCTTGCAGCTACAGAGCGCATGGACGGTTGGGATTCTAGTTCCTCGTCTCCAATTATGATATATATGAGCTAGATAACAACAGAACGTCTTGCAGCTACAAAGCGCATGGGCAATAAGAAATCTAGCCCCTATTTACATTTTTATTTTTATTTTTTTTATTTGACAATGAAGTTTAGAGTTTAAGTGATGTTTTAAAAACGAGATAAAAAGCAAATTTATAAAATTAGAATTTAGATGACAACAAGTCTCGCAGCTACTGTGCGCATGGACGGTTGAAATTCTAGACCCCATTTACTAAATTTAGATATTTGATAGTTGATGACATTTACATAATATGATAGCTAACATCACAAAAAGTCTTGCAGCTTCAAAACGCATCGACAAATGGAATTTCAACAACATAAGAATGATTTTAAAAAGTTAATAATAAAAAATAATTTTAAGAAACGCAATAATAATACATTGAGCAAAGAATTAGTAAGTATGGCAATGAAGTGAACATGTAACAGCACAAAAAGTAAAATATAAAAAACTAAACAAAGATAGCGTTCCTCAACTTATTATTAAGGTTAACAAGACAACAGACGATACTTAAACTCAAACTCGTCCCTGTGTTTTTTTGGTGTGCAGTAAACGGGATCTATTGTCGTATTTCCTCAGACCGCACCACGCGGGGAAGCGGTGCCCGGTTCGGCTGGTAATTTTTATTTTGCTGCGGTTTTATTTCCAGGACTTGGAATGTGACGAGGGCCGAAGAGGAACGCTACGAGTACTACAACGGATTCGTTCGCCTGGTGGCGAGTGTCTCCTTTCGCTCCAACTTACGCCTGTTCTGGAAGTACGAGAAGGACAACACACTCGCTGGAATAGGTCCTCCAAATTCTTCTATACTCTACCCCAAGAGAGTGATTATTTTTGGGATTTTTAATTTTCGAGTGCGGCAGCACTTTTTTCATATTTATTTATTTATTTATTTATTCATATTTTTCGCTTACAAACTATAATTAATAATAAAAATAATGTGACCTCACTGGGGTTTCCCGTGCCGAGGACACTGATAATGAAACGTCAAATAACATAAAAAACTGTTTGAAAAACGGAAAAAGCCAATCACTCTAAAGTTCGGCCAATTCAACTTATTTAAGTGTTTTTTATCTTAAGAGTTTGCAATAATGTTTTAAATGAAAATCACATAGAATTAATCCAAATTAAGTCTAAAAACTGCAAACCGAAGGCGACTATACTAAATGAGTAGTTTTACGTTTCGACGCATTAGTTCCTTTGTAGACGTCGCTCAATAGCCAACTCCCGATTTTAATTCAACTATGCCGTGCTGTGTCGTTTTAAAATGTAGAAAAACTGCTGGGATCTAAGAGAAACTGATGGGATCACATTTTGTGTAAGTAGCGAGTGCATTACTTAAAAATTGAATTATTTTCCCTCTTTCAGATTGTCAAAGAAAACAAAATGGACATTTTGTTAGTGTTGCCAGGGTAGTCAATTTTTTAACGCTACTTTGGTCATCTATTGAGACAACCAACGAAAATTGGACCTCTCGGACTAAACACAGTCCGATGTATTCAAATGCGGACTATTCTTAATTCAATGAAAAATCGTCATTTTTTATTTCACGTTTTTATATTTATTTGACGTTTGATCATCAGTGTGGCCAGATGTGAAGCAAAGTTTAAGTGCACGCACAAAATCAAAATCCCCAAATCAATCACTCTCTAGGAGATAGAAAAGATTCAAAATACTAACCCAGAGATGGGACCGATTAGACCCATTGTAAATGATCAGTTTTGTGAAGAGTATTTATTATTTATCATTTTACTAAACTAAATTATTGATTTTTAAAACCCACAAAAATCTCTAAAAGGTGACATTTTAATCTGGGTCTAATTTGACTCGACGCTGACGCGACTGTCTTTAAGAGTTCATTAATCCTCAATGGTCTGCATAAAAAATAAACTCATTTCCTCGCGGTCGTATGGTCAGCGCTATTTCTACCATCACTGAGAAGTCACGTGTTCGATTCCCGACGTGGCTGACATAAAACGTTCAATTATAAAAAGTGTGTTTTTCATTATTCCACGTCCGCTCCCTAGTTGGAGCATACGGTGTCCACAAAGATCCTCCAAGCATCTCTGTCGGCTGCTAGCTCTTATGCATCGTCTCAAGTCAGGTTTGCGTCTCGTAGTTATGACACGAACTGCCGACGAACTGTCAGCAGTGGACGTCCAGGACGTCGAGAACCTGATGCCTTGAAAAGTAGGCGAGTGTGGTTAAGGCTCTCAGGAGGCATCCGCAGCACATAGCTAAGCCAACCGTTGCCTCCGCTTGACGACAGTCGTCACCGGAGTTTGCTGCGTCCGTTCTCTTATCACTTCATTCCGCGCAAAGTCAAACCTCTACATGCCCGAGATTCTTCTGAAACACCTATTCTCAAAACTCAGTATTTTGCTGTTTTGGGCCACGATTTGCATCAGTAAAGGAGAATAGGTGTTATGCAGTCGTTATATAGGAGGCATTTGGTTTTCATTGATCTCCAGACAGCCTTCATGCTGTTAAATTTCAATTGCACAACTTGCCTGTTGGCAGATGAATGCTCGAAATGGTCTGGTTCGAGGAATGCGTTATGTTTATCTACTTTGCCACTGAACCCTAATACAATGAAGGCAATTACCTACCTTGTACTGGGCTTCTAGCACCTAATTGTTTGGAACTTATGTCACGGCAGTCAGGATCAGATCAGATCTTGCGGTCAGGAAGGAAGGGCACTTGATGATTACACAACACAGCGGATTAAATGAGTTATTGATCGCAAAAATAACTTATTCGCGATCGCGGTGAGAATATCAAAAGCACGTGCACACACGATGTTAGCTCAGTTGTTATTTTGGGGCCGGGACAATAGTGGTATCTACGGTAGGCATTGCAACATCTTAATCAGGGCCCAGTAGGTAGCAAATAAGTAGCAACCCAGTAAGTGTGCTACACAAACATATAGTAAACGGACGTAACCAATAATTATGTTTTTGACTAGAATATTCCCAGTCCCCGTAATAACACTTAAAACATAAGACTGATAAGCCTCTTCTTCTTTCCACATCCGCTTCTTAGTAAAGAATCTGGACTATAGTTGCCATTGTAAAATTTGACTCACCAGCTTTTCGGATCATCATCTGATGATGAGCACGGTTATATTTTGTTTAGCTTCTAGATTGAATAAAAGTGCATAATTATGTTCTTGGAGACAAGGTCTGATGGAGGTCTTGGAGGCCGTGACGCCCATGGCCCGGCTGCACGTGCGGCTCCACGTGGCCGACCACCCCGTCAAGTGGGTGCCCGTCATGACGGAGATGGGGATCTGCCGCACCTTCAACTCGGTCTTCTCCAGGTGACTATGTATTGTATGCTACCCAACGGAGCAGGGTCTGATGTTGGTTCACGTCTGGAGAAAACTTATGATATCAGATCAAAATTTCAACTGATTTCAATAATTGTCTACTGGAGTACCTCAAGGCTCAGTACTGGGACCACTCCTCTATCTCCTATACACTAAAGATATAGAAAACATTATTATAGAATGTGGACTAAAGTCTCACATCTACACGGATTTTTATTAAATAAATTAAATTATAGTAGTTAAGTCAAAATCAATTAAATTAGTTGCAACAGAGAAGGAAACCATTTTCGGGATGGGAATATGGAAGTCTAGGCATATACAGGCCACTTAAACCAACAAATTTAAATATGAAAAACTTCCTAGTCTGCAAGCATTTGGACACACTCAAAACATTAACTACCTGTTTAAATTTATTGCGACAGAGAGGGAAAACATTATTGAGAAGGGAATATGGAAGTCTAGGCATTTGCAGGGCTTATGACCTGTCATTCGCTAGTTTAAGTGGCCACTTTACACACTGTGTAACATTCACCATTCTGCCGAACGGCACAAACATAGGGCAGAAAAGCGCATGTAACGTGGCCACTTAAACCAGCAAATAACAAGTCATAAGCCCTGTAAATGACTAGACTTCCATATTTCCTTCTCAATAGTATTTTCTCTCTCTGTTATAATAAATTTAAATACATATACAAGGGAGAAAATTCAGCCAGTCTGCAAGCATTTGGACATACTCAAACATTGTTGAATTATTAACTACCTGGTATAAAAATTGGGGAATCGTTTTCAGGCGTTGCCTAGTAGGTGAATCGGTTCAGCTGGATGAATCTCACCCGCGTGATAAAGGTTTCAGCTTTTTACTTCACAAAAGTCAACAGATGGAAGAAGAATTGAGGAAATTCTGAAAACTCCAAAATTGATGTAGTCAAGTCCATCAGAGATTTGGGAGTTGTTTTGGACTATAAACTGACATACAACGAGCATATAGATAATACAGTAAATAAATCACTGAAATTACTCGGCTTCATTAACAGAATATCCTTTGATTTTACTCATGTCCGTACAATCAAAACTCTTTATTGCTCGACTGTTCGCCCCCTTCTAGAATATGCCTCCTAGAATAGTGGTCTGGTCTCCATTCTACGCCAATCGCATAAATCACATTTCATCAGTCCAACATCGCTCGCTTCGAAAAGTGGCGTGGATGCTCGGACTAGAGAGAGATAATCATTCTTATGCTGAAATAGAGTCAATGTTAAATATTTCTAGTCTACAAAAACGTAGAACTAATATTGACTCCATATATATGTTCGGCATACTAAATGGTATAATCGATGTTCCATCATTACTGGGACAAGTCAAATTCTATATTCCGACTCGTTGATTGAGAAACAATGAAGTATTGTTCATCGATCAGCATAGAACAAGCTATGGCCTTAATTCTCTTGTCGTATTGTCAACTCGAGACAAGATCGTCTGGACTTTTTTGGTTTAAGTTTACGAGGATTTAAACGAGCACTAAATAAATAGTCCAGATCTTGTCTCGATGTCCCTTATGTTTGTCAATGCTTCTTTCTTTTTTTAAAAATGTTTTAAAGTATTCTTTTATTGTAATATTCAAACCTTATAAATTGTATACATGGACAATTTCCGTTAATAAATAAATAAATCAATCAAATGTGGACGTTCAAACATGGGCAGAATGGTAAATTTAACACGGTGTGTATAGTGGCCTTAATTTTTGACGTGTGACTTCAATATTCTCTCCTCAAAAATGTTTCTCAAGAAATGTCAATGTGAACAACTCCCTAGGGAGGAAATCCAGCCAGTCCGCGAGCATTTGGACATACTCAAAATATTGTTCAAAATTAAATTTATTAGGAAAATAGCTGTATATAGTTGTATAAGTTGTCAATAATATACATCATATCGGCAGATACCAAAGTGTGGAGACTTGGAGCCGCCAGCTGAAACAACCAAACACCTTCTCCCCAGCCACCCCGGAGAAGGAGCTTCTCTCCTGCAACTACAGAAGCGGAAAGTGCTACGCCAGGATCAGCATCATCAACTCGACGGGGACGGTATGTGGGCCAGAGTCTTTCTCACTATACGAGGCACATCCAGAAAGCAAGAGCGCGTTTGGCTCTCGAGCTGTGAGAATTTTCCCCAAACGTTGGCCACGCGTATTGGTAGTGGGGGTCTCCTGAACACAACGAGCACCGGCGACCCTCGTTAGTATCGAAACTTGCCGCGTGGCGTTCGTTTCTGCACAATATGTCAAAAAGAAATCCCGCCAAGCGCAAGGTGCAAATTGAATCGGGTCGCTGGCGCTCGCGAGTTCCGCGAGTGAGGGTTTTCTGAGCTCCATGGGCAATTACCATGGACATGAGACCTTCGGATATAACATTGTCTAATAAAAAGAAACATTAATTATTTGACAGTTAAATTGTAAACAATATGTGAATTTTAGGTAGCAAATGTCTATACATCTATATTATCTTATCAGGACATATTTGAAGAAAATATTCTCAACAATGTTTGATTATGTCCAAATGCTTGCAGACTGGCTGGGTTTCCTCCCTAGGGAGTTCACCATTCTGCCCATGTTTGAACATCCACATTTCCTCAACTCTTCCATTTGTCGACTTTTGTGAAGTAAAAGACCTTTATCACGTGGGTGAGATTCATCCGGCTGAACATGTTACACAGTGTGTAAAGTGGCCACTTAAACCAGCCGATGACAGGTCATAAGCCCTGTAAATGCCTAGACTTCCATATTCCCTTCTCAAAAGCTTTTTCCCTCTCTGTTGAAATAAAATTAAAATATTCTTAATTCATCACAGATTTATGATATTTTCTGATGGAAAATGCAAACTCTCATAGAAAAGTAAAATGTTGTCAAGAAATGATTATATTTTTGTGGGGGACACCACTTGTGATGAAGATCACTCTTGGCGATCGGACAATGGGCAATCATCATGGATTTTTTATTAGCTAATAAATTAATCTAAAAAAACACAAGTCGATCGATACAATTCTCATTAAAATCTGTTAAGAAATAAGGGAGATATGGAGGATTAAATTATAGTAATTTGGATGATGCCAAAAACAAACAATTCGTGACGTCATCAAGTATGACGTCTTCGGATGTTTTGTGGCGTCATCGGATTTTTTTTCATCAACGTCTTTGGATTTTAGATAGCTTCCTTTCTCTTTGTGTCGTTTGTTTACATTTACGGCGTCCTGTCACTTATCAAGCGCTACGAGTTGTGACAATTATCATAATAAATTAATATTTAGAAGAGGTTGAAAACCATCAAATAATAAAAGGTATTCGAGATGTAAGATGTAATCCGTTTTCACTTTCATCTGTCAGTGCCTGGAACTGGAGTGTGGAGTGGGTAAGGGGGGGTAAGGGTAAGATAATATGCGTAGACATCTTTCTTTATATTTCTATCTGTGGCCTGTGGCATTACCAACATTAAAATAAATGCATTACTCGGGAACTTTTGTGACAAAATTTATTACCAACTTACGAAACGATCGTTTTTGAAAGACCTTATTTTCTAAACGAGACTAATGAATGAAAATATTCATTATAAGGGCTTATATAAACACTAGGAGAATCATTTAAAAAAAATAATTTTAGAGTAGGTTAAATCCGATATTCTTCCCGAGTAATAATACCCTTTGTCGACCTCGTGGTGTAATGGTCAGCGCATTTGCCTACCATGCAGGAGGTTTCGGGTTCGATTCCCGACATGGTTGATATGAAATATTATTTAAAAAGGTGCTTTTACACTAGAATATTTCATAGTCCCTGGACTGGTACCTGAAGCGTTAGACTGATCACCTTACCTTCGTGTAACAAATGATCAAGATACGCTGCGATTAGTGTGCCAATGCAGTTCCCTATGCACCATTAGGTGCGGAAAGTGAATGATGATGATGATGATGATGATAATACCCTATTGTGACTGGTGATGAAACATGGGTGGCTCATTACACCCCTGAGACAAAAAGACAGACATCACACACCTCATTTTCGGCAAAAAAATTAATGCCGTCCGTGTTATGGGACCGAAAGGGGATAATTTTGATTGATTTTTCGGCTCAAGGGAGACGATTACTGTAGACCCTACAAAAGCTCTAAAAAGCCATTCAAAACAAACAGAGGGGAATGTTGGGAAAGAGGGTGTGTTTGTTGCGCGACAACGCCCACCCGCACATGGTAAACGCCGCCGAACTCGTTCAGTTGGGACGTTTTGAACCATCCTGCATACTCCCCTGACTAAGCGCCTTCAAATTTTCATATTTTCACCTTCCTTAAAGCTCTCCTTCTCGCGGTGCCCTGTCAGATCCCCCGGACGTTTGCGATCACTACGCTACTTTTGTATTCCGCACCCAGAACAACTGCTTATTAGATGTACTCGCCATAGTGATTCCTGGGAAAAGATGACCACAGTGGTTTCCCGTTGCCTTCTCTTGTGGATTTTTCTGTCGGGGTCACCCCCCTTAGCTGGTTGGTTCTGATTCGGAGGCGCCAGAAACTCGCCTTTCATCGTCTCGTTACCTGCTGTGATCACACTGTCACGAGTGTGATCCCATTGCCCGGGATTCGCGACGTGGACGCTGACGAGTCGGACTAGTCAGTAGTGTTGCCGGTGGAATATAACTGGGCGTTCGCAGCATTTTATAGAATCACACCCTCCAGCGAGATGTGACTCCCTGTGATCCTATTGGCAGTGTGGGGAGCATCGAACTCAGGTCAACGACACACTACAGCACGTGTTAAGCTAGGGTTTCCTAGGACAGTGGTGCCCGTATTTTAACGCCCATAGTGAACGGTGATGCAGTGGACGGTGTTATCAACACCATTTAACACCGTTTCCCTAGGAAACCACTCTCTAGTCGACGTTACGACGGCTGTCCACTGCATCACCGTTCACTACGGCCGTTAAAATACGGGCACCGGTCTCCTAGGAAACCCTAGCTTAACTGAAATCGACTCACGCAACGCTCGCCCCGATCCGAGCGAATATCTCTGACCGATAACGCAAATTCGATTGTTCGTCAGTCCAACGCCCTGGAGGACATAACCTTCCCTCCGTCGTAGTGGGAGACCAGGGAACAAAGGAATTCAGCGTATAAAAGGAGGATCCGTTCTATGGACCACTACACATCTCTTCAGTACTCTCTTACGGACGTTACTATGTCTGTCGTCATTTTTTATCAAATCTTTAATTTGTTATTTAATGTAAAACAAATGATCATATCAACGTCTAAAGCAGTTTCTTCTGTCTGCGCTCCGACTGGTGTAGATACTCCTCAATACACGACCTTCAAACATCTGCAACAGTTTGAAGAGACTCACATAGGTGGAAAAGAATTTCTAACCGTTGAGGAGGTGAAATAAGAGGTATCGAAGTAGACGAAGGGGATTGCCGGAGAGTTCAATGAGGAGAGTCAATGGTCCCCACAGTAGTTGCATATAACATATTTTAGTTTTTACATAGGCTTCATACATTTTTTTTTTCCTTTATTGAAACACAGTTTTTGATTTTAAAAAAAGACTCGATAAAGTCGCCACTTTGTTAATTAAATTATTGATATGAATTGTCCATGTCAATTGTCTGTCTATTGTTAGTCCTATGTATTGAACATGTTCAATTTCAGTTAGTCGTTCATTATTTATGTAAGCATCTACTTTGTGACATTTTTTTCTAGATTCAAAATGGATAACATTGCATTTTTTTTTTCATTAAGTGTAAGTAAGTTAGTGCTTGTCCATTTGGTCAACATAGTAAGGTCTTCGTCTTCGTCATTGTTTGTTAATACGTCTGTTTGATTTTTATAGAAGAGTCCAATGTCGTCGGCATACATAATAATTTTTCCTTTAAATTTATACTGTGCTAAGTCATTCATATATAAAATATAAAATAGTGGACCCAAAATAGATCCTTGTGGGACTCCAAAATTAACTGTTCGTATTTTACTTTTGTTTTCATTTACAAAGGTATACTGCTTCCAATTTGTTTAACATGATTTTAATAGTTTGCATTCTTGAGATTTTATTTTCTGTATTTGCCTCGCACCCCGAATACCTCTTTTCGTGTTCCGTTCTGTTCCAGTTCTACATCCACTCTCCGTGGGAGATCGCCGAGACCAGCACGTCCTCCACGGGCCTCGTGGAGGACGGCCAGGAGGTGGACAGCGTGTTCCGCGTGCTGCAGGTCCGCTCGGCGCCGGAGGTGGCGGGCCTCGAGCTCTCGCAGCGCGGCTGCAGGTTCCCCGAGGAAGACATCTCGCTCACCATACCGGTATTGCGCACACGCGGACGACAGTCAGCTCGAGACGCGCGCTGCTTATATTTAAGCTAAGTCCAGACGAGGCAATATTGTCTCCGTTGGGGCAATAGAAAAAATTGGCGATAAAAAATATTATTTTGTACCAGGGCCTCAATTAAGAACGCTATCTTCATTTGTACAAATCGAGATGGTAAACTTAATTTCTGTACTATCTGTATCCACCGATCGAAACCAACCAATGAATGACCGCAAAAATTAGTCCGCATTTTAAAAAGTTCTCATTTATATTTTAAATATGCTTCTGTGATGGAAAGTGCCCACTTCAAAGCGATTATAAACTCAATAAATCCCAATTCAAGCAAAAAACGCTCGCTTGAACATGATTTTCATATGACTTTTGACACTTGCCAAGACGGTATGCTTAACGATCGTCTGTATGTATCTACGGAGCGACTACAAAGCCGGCTCCTTTAACGTCTCGATACATACACTCCGGAAGATAGTAAAAGATAGTAGTGGCGGCCTCCGTGGTGTAGTGGTCAAGACGCTTGATTCACGCACGGAAGGTTCCGGGTTCGATTCCCGGTGAGAACACAAAAATTAAAATGTGATTTTTCTCAAGCCTGGGAGCTCTTTGATTTAATTCGCCTTCTGGCCTGTTGTGGTGCAAAAAAAAAATGTAAAAGAGAGGAAAAAATTTAATAACTTTTTTTTTTATAGTGGCAACTTTCTTACGCCTAGATACTCTTATATGTTAATAAGGCCAGCCAATATGCCTATAATAAGCCCTATGCCTGTCATAAGCCCAGTAGATGCTTTGAGTTCTATATTACCTTCTCCAAAATGTTCTTCATCTCTGTTGTAATATGTTAACTTTTACTAATGTCAGTAAATATTAGTAAGGTAAAAGGTTATCGTCTTTTTATATCTGCCGGTTTCAATACGCACCCGTCTCTTCATCAGGACACTAAATATACGAACACGCAAATTAAAAAAGCTTTAAAAAATAATATCCGACTAATAAATTTTCAAATATATTTTCAATATAGCCCACTTATTGATTTAAAAATTAACCAATTGTGTAGCGTTCCGCTTCTTAGCCGCTCCCCTTCCTTACCCCAACCCCCTCCCCAAACATTCTGCATCATATCACTAAATATTATTAACCTAATTTTAGTGCATGTTCGGACATGGTGGCGTTCGCCTTTAACTCTGCATGTAATTTATGTATTTTTTCGTAAATACTATGCGTATTGCAAAGGTGAGAGTGTATTTTAGTATTCACGAGTGCCCTGACGAAGAGATGGATACGTCTGGAAAACGGTAGAGATAAAAAGTGGTTAAATACTAATATTGATTAACATTAATTAAATAAATCTCTTATCATTGGTTGATTCGTGTGAACTAGTGACGTCGTTTAAACTAACTCTTCTTAATTAAAATATTTTTTCGAACATTTCAAGAAATTCTGAATGCTCTAATTTTTACCACGCGTGAGAAAAAAAGGTAATTTTTTTTATCCGATTCCCCGTAGGGTTGAAGTTCTTGTTGGCTATTGTCCTACTGTCTTGTGCACGCGCGTTCGCACGAGGACAATGCGGCTACGCGCAGTCGCAAGGGTAATCCATTGTCCTGCCGAAAAAGCGTGCCCGTCTATCCACCGAGGCCTCTACGACGTCAGAGGGGGTTTTGGTCTATCTCTGTGACAGTGCATCATTATACTGTCATGTCCTACAAATTGCTGTCCAAACGAGGACGATACCTCTGATGCTGGGACGGGACCACATCGAATCGTCGTCATGCAAACAGAATTAAATTCTGAACTCTGTAACTTGACGAATTTTACTACGAGGCCCACATTTTCATATTTTTCTAAGTGGAACATGTGGACATCACTCTCGCTTCTTCCCACGTCAATCCAGTGCCTCTTAGCTCCGCCAAAAAAGTCGAAAGATCGTCATCGACGGCCTTCGAGGATGGCGTGAGCCCGCAGGTTTACTCGGGTTCAGGTTCTCCTGAGGCATGCACAGCACGTGACCAAGCCTGGTCCACCGCTGCATCCTCAAGACGCTCGCTTTAGGAGGCTGCTGCGTCCGTCCTCGGACTTCAATGTTGGATATGAAATCAAAGCACCTTATACCTATATACGGTGTCTTATCTGGTTTTTAATACTGCAGCTCTGGTGTTCCGCAGGGTTCCTATTTAGGTCCCATTTTATTTTCTCTTTATATTAATGATATGAATCAGTGCTTTAAATTTTCTCAATTTTGACTTTTTGTCGACGATGCCAAGATCTTTGCCTCTGTCTATGTGTCAATTTGCCACTGTCAATCTCACTGTGTAAATATCCAAGAAGATCTTGATCGTCTATTTTATTACTGTAATAAAAATCAATTGTACATTAATACCTCAAAATGTTATCCAATGACATTTACTAAAAGTACAAAAAATTTTACGCACAATTATACGATCAAAGATATTTCCATATCACGATGTAGCGAGATTAGAGACTTGGGAGTTATTCTTGATAATAGATTGCTGTTCGGGTCTCATATAAATTCTATTGTTGAAAAAGCTTACCAAATGCTAGGCTTCATTTTAACAATTTCCAAACCTTTTAAAAAAGCAAATACATTAAAAACTTCATACAACACTTTTGTACGCAGTAATTTGGAGTTTGCATCCGTCGCGTGGAGCCCACAACACGTAACAAACAAAGAAAGGATTGAAAATGTTCAACGAAAATTTTTAAAATACCTAGATTATAAAAACAATAAAACGCTTTGTACTTACAGCCAATCTGCCAAACAAAATGGATTTTTCACCCTTGAAAATAGACGCACTGTATCTAAATTATGTTATTTACGTAAATTATTAAATAATAAAGTAGACTCTTTTGACCTACTCTCCAAAATTAATCTGAATATTCCCATTCGCGTGACAAGAAATAAGTATTTATTCCATCTGCCAGTCTGTAGCGCTAACTATGCACGACACTCTTTCCTCCATCGTTCTTGCTCTAACTATAATGTTTTTTTTCATCTATTGATATATTTTGCATATTATTTCTGGCTGCGATACGATCCCGCTTACTATTTAATGATGCACACTCCTGAATACTTACTCCCACACAATACACATAAACACACATCTACACTTACTCTCATACAAATACACATAAACACATCCTTTTGTTGTAACCCAATTTAATAATATGTATGATTTTTGTTTGGAAACTTTGCTGGTCTGTCTTTAAACTGTATTCTTTCAAATGTTATTATATGATTGTCGACGTTCTTTAAAATAAATAAATAAAATACCTAACATTCTCCTCAAGCACTTACTCCCAAAACTCAGAAGTTGGGTGTTTTGAGCTTTGGTAAGGCGCCAAGATCCGCACTCATATAGGAGTACCGGCATTTCGTTTTGCTAGAGTTCCAGACAACACGCATCGTGTTAAAAGTTGCTCCAGCAATTCCTAGGCTTGCGAGCTCTTTGTGCCGTGCAAGCGTCCGTCCTCAGTTTTGTCAACTCCCAAGTATTCGAAGCTCTCAAACTTCTCGCTCCTCTGTCCATTATTACAGAGAGGCTGATCGGGGTCGGGACATGATTTTTCGCACATAATCCGAATCTTTTTTGTTTTAATATCAAGACCCAGACGAGTTGAGTTTTCTTACATTTTAGAGATACACCATTGATACATCGCTGTCTTCCTCAGGCCTACAGCAACTCCCTCTGCCAGGTAGACTGCAGGAGCAAGCTGGCTATAGTATTTTGCGACTGCAGACCATACTTCTATACTATCGGAAGTAAGTATAAAAGCGATTTTAATTCCATCCACTCCCTTTAAACGCTTTTTACTGCCTTCGTTAGAAATAACGATGCAACAGACCTGTGCTTCTGCTTCCGCAATGGAATTTATGCGCGGGAGGGGTGTTCCAGGCATTCCGAGCGCGTGGTTTCTGCACTTTCGACTGTTTTGTTGGCACGCTTTTGTTGACATACTTTTTTGACGTCATCATACGCCGTGACGTGGGCGTAAGCTCGTAAAATTTTGATTTTTTTTAAAAGACTCGATAATGCCCCCACTCTGCTAATCAAATTGATGATCTGAGTTGTCCATGTCAAATTTAATCGATTTAGATCACTACAGTTTTTTTACTAATAAAAGAGTTAAATTTCCTCTTGACAGCAATTTTACGTTCACAAGCAAAAACTTTGGAAGGACACAGCCAGTGCTGCCTGAGTAGCAATGATACCAAATGTTGTATTATGTGCCGCGGAAGTTTCGTCTCAAATTATATTCAAGTCTCATGTGTTATGCTTTAACGGTATGACATTATATAATTTATCAAAGTGCATTTGTTTGTTTGTCTCGTTCAAACTTATACCTGTCATGTAATTTATTTTTACCATCGTTTTTTTGTAGATTCGTAGCTGAAAGCATAGAATTGAGAATAGTCCAGAAACCGCATACGCACATCAAACAGAAGGCGACTAAACTACTCATAAATGAGTAGGTTTGCGTTTTGACCCATTAGTTTCTTTGCAGACGTCGCTCAGTACGCAACTCCTGATTTGAATTCAACTATGCCGTGTTGTGTACTTTTAAAGTGTATACATACTTTTAGGATCTTAAAGAAACAGGAAGCAATCACATTTCATGTGTAATTAGCAAATGAATGTGTGTGTAACAAATGCATTACTTAAAAATTGAATTATTTTTCCATCTGTCAGATTGTCGAAGAAATAAAATGAACATTTCGTTAGTGTTGCCAGAGTGGTAAATTTTTATACCCTACTTTGCTCATCTAATGACAGAACTAATAAAAATTGGACCTTGGATTAAACAACTCTGTTGTGGACATTTGACCGACAGTATCTTTAAAACATCAAATATTATTTAACATGATATAAAAATGTCCGTTTTATGTAAAATATTTTTTTTTTATATTTAAACTCAAAGTTAATTAATTAAATTACTCTTATTAAATGACCCTTGACTTATCTACTCTGTTGTGTCAATCAATATTTCCGCGTGCACAATAAAATTTTAGAGAAATTAACTAATTGTTGTTTTACCTTACATTTATGTTATGATTATTTTTTTCCCCATCGCGCAACTATTACGCCGCGACTTCACGAATGTGCGCGGCGAAAGTGTGTCTAAGTGGGGGAATTTTTCGACACAGTCCGATGTATTCTAATATGATTCTCGCTCCTTCCGGACTATGCTTAATTTTATGATCGAGTCGTTTCCGTCCTAAAGGTGCAAATGTTGTATTTGTGCAGATGGGAAGCCGTGTGACGCGAGGGGCATGGCGTGCTTGGGTCGCAGCATGGAGATCCTCATCAACCTCCCGATCAACCTCGCCAAGTGCCAGTGCGTGCCCCAGTGCACGGAGACCAACTACGTGTCACACGTCCAACGCACAAGCGCATGGTAACTTTTTTAAATTTTAAACGGGGGAATTAGGTAGTTTTTAGTCTAAAACAGACGAAAAAAATATAATAACTAATTATTTTTTGTAGTGGCAACTTTCTTACGCCGAGATACTCTTATATGTTAATTGGGCAGAATCTAGCGAAATTATTTTTCGCATCTAGCCACTCGATTCGGAAACTGACACTTATGTCAAAAGTTAAATCGACTTTGAAATTGACTTATTTCTCTCTTATATTTTTAATAGGCTTTTAAGAAAAAAAGTGCCAACCTCAAAACGATTAAAAATTTATGTAAATCGTAATTAAACGAAAAATTGCAGGGTGGAACAAAATTTCTGTCACTTTTAATGCGTAGATAAACGTATCGATGGGTTCTAGACCCGTCGGTACAAACCGATGTACCTACATCAAAACTTGATGGTGGGGGGATCGGTAGCGTATCTTTGTAAACGGTCGGGTTAATTTTATCTCCCCTGGGCCTCGATAATGATGGAAGATAAGGACGCCAAACCTTCACCCTGACGGTATAGTTAAAGATAAATTATATCGAGCGATCCCCCGCCATCAAATTTTGATGCAAGTACATCGATCTTTACCGAGGAGTCTAGAATTCCTACGCATTAAAAAGAACAAAAATTTTGTTCCACCGAGCAATTTTTCCTTTAATTACGATTTATTTAAATTTTCTTTAAATTAAAACTTACAGAATTAAATTTAACCAAATGAAAATGAGAACCAAGTTGTGGTAGAGCGTGGTGCGATGCTCGGACCTCTGATCCCTGGGTCCGTGACACTAGCCACGGGACCACGACCCGGTTCATTGATTATATTTAGATTGCTCAGTAACAGTATAAAATAAATTGTGAGGCTCGAGCTCTTTGGAAGGGTGAAATTTCACAGTGCCCGAGATTCTTATAATTCAAATGAGGGCCGAAGGGCCGATCAACTGAGACCCGTAGGGCCGCTAAAACGAGGCCCGAACGGCTGAAATAAATAATGTATTTCAATTAAAAGTTGAATCACGCTAAAACACCCGATTTGCATTAGGAATTCTTCGGAGCATTCGCTGTTCAACCGGTTTACCTCAATCCGCCTCGCGCTCCAACTTCCCAAAGTTATGATGCACAAGGACGTCATCTTCTCCTTCGTGGACCTTATCGGTACGTATGCTCATGTTCTGCTTTCGTCTGGACAGGAAACTAGTTCAGAAAGGGGCATTACAATTCTGTTACTTTTTTTGTTGGTATGCATGCCCTTGGAAATGCGCAACTAAGAAAGATGCTACTGCTATGAGTCGGCTGGTGAAGATTTGAAAGAATCGCAGCGTATCCATTAACACCAAAAAGAGACTGGCGAAGGCCTTGGTTTTCTCAGTGTTCATGTGGAGTGTTAGACGCTGAGAAAAGAAAAAATCGAAGCTTGCGAAATGTGGTGTGGTGATTCCGTGAACGGCCAAACGTACAAATGCATCTATACTCCAGGAACTGGACATAGGAGAAAGACTAACATCCATGTGCGAGAAAAGAATCCTGCAGTTCTTTGGGCATACTTCCAAGGGGAATTCTGATAGTTTGGAGAAAACTATTCTCCCGGAAGTGTCGAAGGGACGAGGTCGCGTAGACGGCAACCGACAAAATAGAGCGGCCTAGTCACTGAATTATCAGAATCATCACTGACGAATGCCTATAGAAGAGAACAAGACCGTTCCAGATGGAGGGAGACTGTCCACAAACGAGAGGGAGAGATCACTATCCTCATACATGAGGCCCGGATTAAAGAGAGAGATACATGCCCTTGAAGTATGCTGAAGTTTTCAGCGGTATTCATAGTTTACTTTGTCTGTGGCAGCCGCTAAAGTTAAACGTGTTTTTATGAGCTCGACGATTTTCGTTTGTTAAAATAAATGGAGCAAAGAATCTGTATCTCATTTTGTGTTGTGAAAATGAAATAAAGTGCAACAAAGTGTGCGAAATGTTAACAAAGGCCTACGGTGAGTCTGCTATGAGTAAAACAAGAGTTTACGAGTGTATAAGCGTTTCCAAGACGGCCGTGGAAACGTCGAAGATGACGGACAGCCCGGACGCCCCAGCGCATCAACAACCGATGAAAACGTGGAGAAAGTGAATGAAATGGTTACGATCAATCGTAGAATCACAATCGGAGAAGTCGCTGATGATGTTGGCATTTCGATCGGCTCGTGCCATGAATTTTTCGAATGTTTCGGGTATGAAACGCGTGGCAGTAAAATTTGTTCCAAAATTGTTGAATTTTGAACAAAAACAGCGGCGTATGGAAGTCGCTCAGGTGTCACTAAATGAAGTCGACGACGATGCAGAATTACCGAAACGTGTTATAACAGGCGACGAAACATGGGTTTACGGATGTGACGTTGTAACTAAGGCTCAGGCTCATTTGAAGTAAACTATGTTGAAGAGGCTCTCTTGAATACTCTTGCTATTGGAAAGTACCATACTTTTACAATGTTGAACGATTGCTCAAAAAAGTTTCAGATGGTGTCCCAATATAATGACTTTAGTGAGTAAATTTATTTTATATTTGAATTTATTTAAGCCCTGACAATTTTACAGTGATAACTAATGATCAACATATTGCAACAGAGACGGAGAACGTTTTGAGGAAGATGGGTGCGAAGGTTTTCACGGTCGCTGTTATCAATATGTTTCTTTTTTGGGTGGTGCCGTCCCAGATAGCGGTGAACTTGGTACAAACTTGATTGAAGATTGATGGAAGGTTGAAAAAGAAAATTTGACGCGACAAGTTTTTATCAAAAGTTGCTGGAATCTTGTTACGCCAAATTTGAAGAGACAAGTTTTTGCCAAAACTTGCTGGAAACTTGTTATGTCAAAAACGGTATTTCAGAATCCGAAAGCCATAGAGTGATGATCAACACATTGCCATATACATAAAAATATGGAGAGAATTCTTTTTTTTATTTAAACAGATATATTTAATCCCAGGACTTTTCTACAAGATCGATAATTTTTATTTTTTTTTTGTTTTTTTGTAGAAATAAACCCAAAATTGCATGAATGTTGGTGTGGCAACCCTGCAGGATGTTTGTACAAACAAACATCATGCAAGTTTGTTGGATGGTAACTAGGAAATTTTCTTTAAACTTGCCTCAAGTTTACAGAGTTGCAATCTCAAACTTGGGTCAAGCTTAAACTCTTGATACTTCAAACTTGATACAAGCTTGAGGCAAGTTTACATTGCTATCTGGGGTGTGTGTTGGATTTGTTGCGACGTTATTTACAGAATGTTACTGACAAGATAGCCAAAGTGCTGAAGAAATGTAATATTGGAACAAGGTTTGGGACTGTGGGAAAAACAAAACCATTTATTGAACCCACAAGATAAGAATTCCCTGGAAACGGAAGCTGTTTATAAACTAAGTTGCCAAGGATGTGATAAAGTGTACATAGGACAAACAGGGCGCACAGCAAAGAAAGGGATTGATGAACACAAAAGAGCGTGTAAACTTGGGCACCCTGACAAATCCGCAATAGCGGAACACTTTACAGACACCGGACATTTAATCTCAGTAATTACAGTACACAAATAAAAAAGGCAATTGAAATACAGATACGCAAATAACATAAATAAAGACAACGGCCTTAATTAAACTCAACGTGGTTCCCGGCACTACATACCTACTACAAAAACAGATAGAAACACATGACAGATCATTTCCTTGATTGCAGTTTTAAATCCAAAGTAACCGACAAGTATCGGCTCAGCAGCTGACGGTGCTACGACAGAAGAATTACTATGGAGATAGAACAATGGGGAGTGTAGTACCAAAACTGTTTAATTTAATACCAGTTGAAAATCGCAAGGAAAAAACCTTAATACATTTAAAAACAGCAAGTGAAACTTAAATGTGCACATAAATATATTATATTATTAATTTATTATTTAAGTATGTAGTTACCTTTTATAAATTTTAAAATATACAAAAATGTAATGTAACCTGCAGACAAATTTCGGCCTTACGGGAACAAAAATACAATTATGTATGTTATTTATTTGTGAAAATAAATAAAGCTTCTTAAAAAAAAAAACAACATCATTTCTTCTACGAAACACTCAGTTTACCCTGAAGATGGCTCCTGCAATGTAAGCCTTAACGTCGGAACAAATCCAACACACACGGTATCACCCAAAAAAAAACATATTGATTTTGAGGAAGGGTCCCGGAAAAAGCCCGATCTTGCAGTCTTGTTCAAAATTCTACAGAATCAGAATTACGGGCTTTACTCTTCTAGGGTCATTGTTAGCCAACCCGATAATACTCTGGCTTAGCTGACGACTAATTTTACTATTTGGTAATAAATTGTCTCATGCTGGTTTTTGCTGGGCAGGTTCCTTCGGTGGCGTGAGTGCGCTGTGTCTGGGGGTCAGCGTGATCTCCTGCGTGGAGATCCTCCTATGTCTGCTCAAGCCGATGTTCGGCCTCGCCCGGGGGAGGCGTGCCGACTAATACCATCCGACTCCTTTAGCAATGTCAATTCACGATTTGAATGCTGTGCTGTCCTTGTACAGTGACGCAATAGCCCTTGTCAGGTTACCAATCGCTCTATACTCCAGTGTCCACGTTTATAGTCCTACCTACGTGTAGTATGGTATTATCACTGGGGAGGAATATCGGATTTAACCTACTCTACAAACAAAAGATTTTTTAAAGATTCTCCTAGTGTTTATACAAACCCTTATAATGAATATTTTCATTCATTATTTTCGTTTGGAAAATAAGGTCTTTCGAAAACGATCGTTTCGTAAGTTGGTAATAAATTTTGTCACGGAAGTTCACGAGTAATGCATTAATTTTAATGTTGGTAATGCCACAGGCCACAGATAGAAATATAAGGAGAGTTGTCTATGCATATCATCTTAACCCCCCCCCTTACCTAACCACGCTCCAGTTCCAGGCGCTGATAGATAAAAGTGAAAACGGATTACATCTTACATCTTAAATTTATTAGATTATTTTATGGTTTTCAACCTCTTCTAAATTACTTTAATTTATCATGAAAATTATAAATCACAACAAGCGTTTGATAAGTGACAGGACGCCGTAAATGTAAACAAGCGACACAGAAAAAGGAAGCTATCTACAATACTCTATAAAATCCATAGACATTGATGAAAAAAAATCCGATGACGTCACAAAACATCCAAAGACGTCGTACTTGATGAGGTCACGAATTGTTTGTTTTTGGCACCATTCAAATTACTAGAATTTAATCCTTTATATCTCAACAGATTTTAATAAGAATAGTACTAGGCTTGTGATTTTTCAGATTCATTTATTAGCTAATAAAAATTCCATGATAATTGCCCATTGTCCGATCGCCAAGAGTGATCTTCACCACAGCTGGTGTCCCCCACAAAAATATAATCATTTCTTGACAACATTTTATTTTTCTGAGAGTTTGAATTCTCCATTGTGAATTCTCCAAATCTGTGATGAATTGAGAATATTTTTTTCAAATATGTCCTGATAAGATAATATAGATGTATAGACATTTGCTACCTAAAATTCACATATTGTTTACAATTTAACTGTCAAATAATTAATAAATCTATTTATTAAAAAATATTATATCAGAAAGGCTTTCATTTGAATTTTTTGAATTATTTTACATGTGTACCGCGATTATGAACGCTATCTTCATCTGAACATATCGAGACGGTATACTTAACTTCCATACTATCTGTGTCTACCGCGGTATGTTCTACAGACTTGTCATCTCGACATCATATGATCGAATCCAACCAATGAATGACCCCGAAAATTAAGTCCGCGTTCCTTGCTTCATTAAAATTTAAAATAGTCCTCTTTTTATTTAAAATTAAATAGGCTTCAATGATAAAAAGTAACACTTTCAAAGCCATTATAAACTCCAATAAATCCCAATCCAAGAAAAAAATACTCGCTTGAAAATGATTTTTATGACTTTTGACAATTACCAAGACGGTATGCTTAACGATCGTCTGTATTTATCTACCGAGCGATTACAAAGCCGGCTGCTTTGACGTCTCGATACGTACACCCGGGAAGATAGTAAAACATATAGAAAAAATATAATAACTAAATTATTTTTTATAGTGGCAACATTTTACGCCTAGATGCTCTTTTATGTGAATATGGCAGAATTTAGCCACATTTTTCGTGCATCTAGGCGTACGTTTTCATAACTGACAGTATGTCAGAGTCCAATTCGTGTTCAAAATTGAACGCAATTATTATTATATTTATTATGGATAACTTGTATAGCGCCATTTTCGTAATAAAATACCTCAAGGGCGCTTTACATAGTGATTCTAGTGTTAAATTAATTTAATTGAAGCTTTTAAATTTGTAATTTAGTTAAAACAATTTATTTTGTTGTTACGTGCTACGGATTTATTCAAATGATTTAGAGAACAAGTGGGTTTTATGTTTTTTCCGAAACATCACTTCACTTTCACAGCCTCGCACCTCTGCTGAGAGAGCATTCCATGCCATAGGGCCTGCGACCGCAAATGCGCGTCCACTAAATTTAGTGCGCTGTTTGCGTAGAGGTATAAAGGCTTTTAAGAACAAAGGTGCCAAGTTCGGAACGATAATTTTTTAAAGTAAATCGTAATTAAAGAAAAAATTTCTAGGTGGTACTAATTTTTTGTCACTTTTAACGCGTATCGAAAGGTACTGGACCCGTCGGTACAAACCGATGCACTTACATCAAAGCTTGATGGTGGGGGGATCGGTAGTGTATCTTCGCAATCGCTCGGGAGAATTCATCTTCAACTATGACGTCATAATGAAGCTGTTTTCGTACACTTCCGCTTGTTACATACTGATGTACCTACCCAAAACTTGACGGTGGGGGTCGGCAGTGTATCTTTGTAATCGCTCGAGAGAATTTGCCTTCAACTATACCGTCATGGTGAGGGTATGACGTCCTTGGCTCCCATCATAATCGCGGCCCTGGTCGGCGGATCGGAAGCTCAAGCTCATTGCCATATTAAATGCGAGTATGGCGTTCTATCCTCGCTGTTGACCTCGCCAAGACACCGGCGTGACGCCGAGACAGCGAACGAGTCTCGTCTATGTCCAAAACCCGGCATCCGCTTACCGGGCCGTGAGGAGATGGCCGGTTTTGAAAAAGATGGCTCGATCTGGTCTCAATCCGAGTCGAGTAGTAAATGTGATTGTTGCGAAATAGGAAAATATAACACAGAATATTCATATAATTTTATTATGAAATTTACACAAATTGATACATCTTTTAATTCATATTATATACAAAAAATAAAGCTTAGATTAATTTTTTTTTATAAATATTGCATTTCGCCTACGTGTCGACAGTAAAATTGCTAAGTGACATTTCGCAGGAAACAAAAATTAAAAAATATTGAAGCCGTAACTTTGTGGTTACTCGTTATAGTAAAATAAACATCAAACAGCTTTGTTTCTAACTGCGAAAAAAGTGGTAGATGTAACTCAAAATTGTAAGAAAAGTTGTATATGTAACTTTAAGTTGTGAAAAAAGTGGTATATGTAACTTTAAATTGTGAAAAAAGTGGTATATGTAACTTTAAATTGTAAAAAAAGTGGTATATGTAACTTTAAATTGTGAGAACAGTGGTATGTGTAACTCAAAACTGTGAGAAAAGTGGTATTTGTTATGTAACTCAAAATTGGGATACAGGAAAGTCTATTTAAAATATTTAAGGTTCATACAGTTGACACTTTTTTTTTTTTTTAAAGAAATATTTGCGTTCTTATGATTTACCCAAATATTTAATTTTGAGGGCCATTTTCAACGAGTTGTAAATAACTCAAATAACGAAAATGGAATCAAGTTGGGGTAAAGTGGGATTCGAACCACAGACCTTTGGTCCGTGAGTCCGAGACACTAGCCACAGGACCACAACCCAATCAATCACTCTTTATAAAATAAATTCTATTTTAAAAATAAAAGAATTTGAGATGAATAAGTCACTCAGATACCAACATAATATTAAAATTTCTAAATTCCACACAAGTCATGGTCAAAATAGCTGTGTCTTCAAAGGTGTAAAAAATTATAATAATCTTCCCAATGAACTAAAAACAACTAAAAATAATATATCAATAAATAAATTTAAATTAAATCTAAAGAAATTTTCTGCACACATGTAAAAACTACATTGAATTTTAATTAGTATGAATGCATTTTTCTTTATATGTCCTATGTTTTTATTTTTTTCTCGTGTACTCGTATTTAAAATGATATAAACTCTTTTAAATAAACAACTAAAACAGTGTAAGTCTCTTTCCGAGCACAAGAGTTAGTCTCTTTTTTGGAGAGTTACAGTGATAACATTTACTGGATGTGTAAAAGTAGATATGTATATATTTTTTTAAAACATGTACCTTTTATGAAATTTATTAATAAAAAAATAAAAAATATATTATGTAACTCAAAATTGGGCGAAAAGTGGTATATGTAACTTAAAATTGTAAGGAATCTTGTATACATGCTCAAAATTGTGAAGAAGTTGTGTATATTAAGGAACTCAAAACAAAGAAAAAGGTGGTATATGTAACTTTAAATTATTAGAAATGTGGTATACGTAACTTAAAACTGTGAGAAAAGTGGTATATGTGAATTGAAATTGTGAGAAATCTTGTATACGTAACTCAAATCTGTGAGAAAAGTGGTATTTATTATGTAACTCAAAACTAAGAAAAGGGTGTTATATGTGACTTTAAATTGTGAGAAAAGTGGTATACGTAACTCAAAACTAAGAAAAGGGTGTTATATGTGACTTTAAATTGTGAGAAAAGTGGTATACGTAACTCAAAACTGAGAGAAAGGTGGTATTTATTATTTAACTCAAAATTGGGATAAAAATAGTATATATAACGCAACTTAAAATTGTGCAAAAAGTGGTATATGTAACTCAAAATTGTGAGAATAGTTGTATATATTATGTAACTCGAAATTGGGCGAAAAGTGGTACATGTAACTCAGAATTGTGAGAAAGGTTGTATATATTATGTCGTTAAAAATTGGGCAAAAAGTGGTACAAGTAACTCAAAATTGGGCGAAAAGTGGTATTTGTAACTCAAAATTGTGAGAAAGGTTGTATACTTTATGTCGTTAAGAATTGGACAAAAAGTAGAACATGTTATGTAACTCAAAATTGGGCGAAAAGTGGTACATGTAACTCAAAATTGTGAGAAAGGTTGTATATATTATGTCGTTGAAAATTGGGCAAAAGGTAGAACATGTTATGTAACTCAAAATTGGGCGAAAAGTGGTATGTGTAACTCAAAATTGTGAGACAGGTTGTATATATTATGTCGTTGAAAATTGGGCAAAAAGTAGAACATGTTATGTAACTAAAAATTGGGCGAAAAGTGGTACATGTAACCCAAAATTGTGAGAAAGGTTGTACATATTATGTTGTTGAAACTTAGGCAAAAAGTAGAACATGTTATGTAACTCAAAATTGGGCGAAAAGTGGTACATGTAACTCAAAATTGTGAGAAAGGTTGTATATATTATGTCGTTGAAAATTGGACAAAAAGTAGAACATGTTATGTAACTCAAAATTGGGCGAAAAGTGGTACATGCAACCCAAAATTGTGAGAAAGGTTGTATATATTATGTCGTTGAAAATTGGGCAAAAAGTAGAACATGTTAAGTAACTCAAAATTGGGCGAAAAGTGGTACATGTAACTCAAAATTGGGCGAAAAGTGGTATGTGTAACTCAAAATTGTGAGACAGGTTGTATATATTATGTCGTTGAAATTTGGGCAAAAAGTGGTACATGTTATGTAACTCACAATTGGGCGAAAAGTGGTATATGTAACTCAAAATTGTGCAAAAAGTGGTATATGCAAATCTAAATTGTGAAACAATTTAGGTCACTCACTTAGCATTACTACTGTCGATATTATGTCTGTAGGTTCAAAAAGATTTCCTAATTTTATCCACTAGTCTTCATTAAAATTAATCATATTTGCGCAAATAAAAAGCTCTGTTATAAAAGTGTAACAAATGTCAACTCGGAGTAATTGATTAATTTATTAGATGCCTACAAACGAAATTGCCACTTCTACAAACTGGCCGATTTGAGCCGATTTGAACATTGGCGACGGAATCTCAAATTTAATATTTTTTATCTAAATTTGTCGCAACAGAGAAGGAAAACCTTTTCGAGAAGATGATATGGAAGTCTGAGCATTTACGGCGTTTTAACATGGGAAGAATGGTGAAAGTTACACGGCGTGACAAAAGGCAATTTAAACCGGTCGATGACAGGTCATAAGCCCTGCAAATGCCTAGACTAGACTGTTCATATTACCTTCTCAAAAATGTTTACCCTCTCTGTTGCGACAAATTTAGGTCTGAATAACTCCCTAGGGAGGAAATCCAGCCTGTCTGCAAACATTTGGACACACTCGAAAAATTGTTGTAAAATACGTTGATAATGGAAAAAAATCGGACCTGACCTGTAAAATTGTGGAACGTAAAAACCAGTTTTTACTGTGTTGACTCTGAAGGCTGCCGACAGCGAATGATGACAGTCAAACAGCGTAGTGGCCAGCGGTTAAATTTTACGCGATGATTGTCCCCGTTAAAGAAACAAACCATCACGCCTTTTCCCCGGAAACGGTTCGGAAAGACAGATGCTCGGTGTATGTCTAAGAGACGGAGTGCGAAATGAAGAAAAAAGGCGCCGAGCCGAGTCCTGGGTATCGCGGATCGTGCAGCGAAATTGAAATGGCCGTGGGCGGGACGTGCGGCGAGGCGTGGACAGCCAGAATATTAAAGCGGAGTCCATGGGCAAACGGAAGAAGTGTCGGAAGGCCGCAGAAAAGATGGGTCGACGACGTCGCCTCTATTGCCGATAAAATGTGGAAGATGGCAATAAGGGCTGAAGAAGAAGAAGAAGAAGATGAACAACTAAACGCATCGCTTAAGAGTGTATATAAAATAAAAGTACTATTTATACATACCCGAGGTCATCATACATAATATGGTCCTTCGAGCCGGATATTTCTCGAGCCGATTTTCGGTATGCCGAATCGATTTCTTTGATCTCTTCCTTACGGGGATAGCCATCGTGTGAAATTGGACCGCTGGGCACAACAAACAGCCGAGATGATCAGCGAGCAAACTGTACTAATGTACAGCGCTTGTAACTACGCTTAACATGAACAAGCGTCGCCTTTTCATTTAATTAATTAAAAGCTCATTTTTCATTTTCAACAAGCATACGGTGATTATGAACATATTACAACAGAGATGAAGAACATTTAAAAGAAGGTAATATAGAAGTCTAGGCATCTACAGGGCTAATGACCTGTCAATGGCTGGTTTTGGTGGCCACTTTACACAATGTGTAACATTCACCATTCTGCCCATATTTGAACATTAATATTCCTTAAATTCTTTCATCTGTTGATGTTTGTGAAGTTAAAGAGCTGAAACCTTTATTTATGCGGTTGAGATTCATCTAATTGAATCATTTCACCTACATACTAGGCATCGCCTGAAAATCTTAAATGTTCTTCATCTCTGTTGTAATATGTTAATATAAACAGCTCCCTGGGGAGTTCAATCCAGTCCCTAACTACGAAAATTTGGACAAACTCAAAATATTGTTGATACCATGATTAATTTTTTCGGAAAAAATCCAACTATCCGAATGGGGTCTGGTCCCAATTGATTCGGATAATCGGAGTTCTATTGTAGTTTGATTTTGGTGATGTTGTCGACAGCTGCTTTGTGTGACGCTCAAAGCTCTCACAGGTGGCTGCGCAGTAGCAAAAGCAGGCTGGTCTTGGGGTCTGGTAGTGGGGATGAAACTCAGTCGGCGAATACGGGAGCGGCCGGCGAGGGCGTCGACGGCCACTCCTTACAGCGGTCGAGCCTCTCACAGGTGGCTCTGCAGGAAGGAGAGCAGGCTGGTCTCGTAGTGGGTGATGGAGCTCAGCTGGCGCAGGGAGTGGCGCTCGTCGGGGTACAGGAGCAGCTGGTAGGGCTTGTTGGCCTTGGTGAGGGCGTCGATGAGCTGCTTCGTGTGGAGGAAGTGGACGTTCTCATCCTGCGTCCCGTGCACGATGAGCAGACGGTTCTCCCTGCAAAGCGGCACAAACGATTATTCGAAAAACGACACTACGCACTCGATAATCTCCAGTGAGGTCCAATCGCTGGTTTCCGGATTAAGAGAACTGTGACATGTATTCTGCTTGAAGATAGTATCCGTCGAGAATGCGAGAACCTAGAGCTGGAAGTTCTGAAAAGAGTGAAGGAAAATGCCATAAATCGGGCATGTGTGGTCATCAATTCTGGCGACGGCCCCTTGGCCAATATCATTTACTTGACTTAATGGAAAAAAAAGTTAAGATATCAAATAAACACAATCCAAAATTATTCATTCATAAATAAATTATAGTCATCAAATTGGGTGACAACATTTGCTCTAATTTTTTACATTTTAATATCAAATTTCCCATAGAACTGAACTTCCTCATAGGGAGTCTTCGAAGACGAAAGAATGCTAAAACAGATGTGCACGACGCGGAGAGAACGAACAATAATCCGGTGAACCAAAGCCTCGAGTCCGGTCGCGCGATAGATAGAACGCCGGGGACAGCAACTCACTGGTCCGGGAAGAGGCCCGCCTTGAGCAGCACGCTGCCGCGGTCGTAGGCGAGCGGGTCGAGCGCGGGCAGCCCCATGTAGCGCTCCGTGTACGCCGTGTCGTACAGCTCCCAGGCCGTGACGGGCGCGCACGCCACGCACAGCTTGAACACGTCCGGGTGCTGCGCGAGCGCCATCAGGGACAGGTAGCCGCCTGCGGACAGAGAGCAGAAATAGAACCTGATGCTTCCATTGAAAGCGTAACCCCATGGCCCGAAAAGGCCTTCGCTCTTTTCCGAGTAAAACAAAACCTGTTATTTTTTTCAACATAGTTGAATGATTAACTAATCAAAAATGTTTTGAGTATGTCCAAATGTTTGCAGACAGGCTGGATTTCCTCCCTGGCGAGTTTTTTAGAACTAAATTTGGTGCAACAGAGGTTTCAGCTCTTTTACTTCACAAAAGTCAACAGATGGAAGAGTTGAGGTAATGTGGATGTTTAAACATAGGCAGAACAGTGAACGTTACAGTGTGAAGAGTGGCCACTTAAACCAGCCAATGACGGGTCATAAGCCCTATAAATGCCTAGACTTCCATAATCCCTTCTCAAAAATGTTTTCCCTCTGATGTAACAAATTAAGATCTGAATCCAACCGGTCTCTCCAAACATTTGGACAAAATGAGAAATTCTATGTTGGAAAAATGTAATATTCACGTCTAATTGTTTAAATTATTTATAGTTGAAGGCAAAGGTAATAATATTAGCCATTAGCTCATGCTCGCAGCACGAGCGAAAGAACCTGAAAGAATTTGAGAGTCTTAGGTAGGACAATAAGAGCGGCGCATGGGTATTGGAAGGGCGTATTAGCCCTGACATGGTAGCGTAATCAATTTATCTCCGCTCCAACTTACCCCGTGTGTCAAGTAACCCCCGCAGCCCCTATCTACGTCATTTCTCAAGATAAAAAATAGGAATCGTCTTACCGTAAGACCAGCCGTGCACGGCTACCCTCGTGAGATCGATACACCCAGTTTCCTTCGCCAGCCACTTCAGGACTTCAATCTGCGGAGAAGGGTAACATGAAACAGACAAATACATAGGGTGAGATGGGGTTAAATGGACACAATATAATAGGGAAATATGACATGCTACGAATACCGATAAAAATATATAAAATGGATTCAGAACGATTTATTGTATTTTCAAAATGAATATGGATATTATGGAGAAATATTTTTATATTTAACTTTAAAAAGAAATTGTAACAAAAATATGTCCCTGGAAAAACGCGACTTTTTTGGCATCTATAAAAATTTTAACGGTTTTAAACAAAGTTCAAAATTAACATGAATCGTGACGTATTAGGGGCGTGGCCAATGTAATAAAAAAATTTTTAAAAAAAAAAGATTTTTTATGGTATTATTAAGTAGAAAGTTCAGTCGGCCTCGTGTTGTAAAGGTCAGCGCGTTTACCTGCCATGCGAGAGGTCTCGAGTTCGATTCCCGACATGGTTGATGTGAAATATTTATTTAAAAAAACAATGTTTAACAGTAGAATATTTCACAGTCCCTGAAGTATTTGAAGCGTACGACTGATCATCTTACCTTCATGTAAAAAAAAATATCGTGATACGCCGCGATTGTTGCACCATGCAGTTCCCTATGCACCATTAGGTGCGGAAAGGGAATGAAAAATAAATAAGTTGAAAAAATTGTGAAAAAAAAAATCGCTATATTTCCCTACTATCGGCGCGTCAAGTGCGAAAAAGTCATCGCAAAATTTTAACCGATTCCCGGGCGACCCTCACCTGGTCCTGCAGTTCAACGGTCCCCATCCGGCCCCTTATGTGCGCCTCGAAGGAGACCCCCCGATGCTTGGAGCCCCTGGAATCTATGCAGACAACGCAGTAGCCGCGCGCCGCCAGCATGTGCATCCTCAGCTCGCGAGTTCCCTGGAAGACGATAGAGATCATTTCCTAGATCAAGAAAGCTGTGTCGTCGTGTGGATTTGGTTCACTTAGGAACATCTTGGACATTGGCACTCTCAGAACTGTGTATTTTGCTCTTTTCCAATCAGCGGCAATCTCTGGTGTAGTGGGCTGGGGAGGTTGCGCTGCGTCTATAATGAACCCCTTAATAAATTTACAAAAATTCATTCATTCTTAGAGTGATGCTTCGATGTCCCCCTACTTTCCCCTCTGAGACATTTTTTCAATCTATGAAGGTACTGGACATTAGACAATAGCCACTGACAGATTTATGGCCATACGGTTACAAGAGGAGATCCCAGCAAAATGCTCGTACGAGGTTTTCCTGTAATTTGAATTATTTAATGCTTTCAAACAAACCAGAGGGGATAGGACGCCACATCGCTCGATTTTTGCACACAGATCTCGCTTCCTCTACATTCATACATCTTCTCATGCACGCGCGCCGATTATTCCGACATTTGACATGCCCATCTTCGAGTATTTGTAGGATTTGTCATACCATGTCTTTCTCAGTCTTCCTCTATTTCTGCATCCGTCAACATTCGCACTGTAAATGTTTTGAGCCGTTCTTTCGCTGTCCATTCGCTCCACATGTCTAAACAGACGCAGAGCTCCTTTCTTGATTTTGTCGATAATACTAACATTTGCGCATCTATCGTACATAGTTTTACCACACATTCGCCAGAGAGATCGCATTTCGACAGCATTCGCAGGCTACTTTCACCCTGTTTTTCCGAGTCCATACTTCGCTCCCATACATCAGAGTCGGGACCGGGACTCCATTGTGAACACCTGATTTTGACTTTTGCGATAAACATTAATTTAACAACAATATTTTGAGTTTGTCCAAATTTTTGTAGACAAGGACTGGATTCAACTCCCTGGGGAGCTGTTTATATTAACATGTTACAACAGACATGAAGAACATTTAAGAGAAGGTAATATAGAAGTCTAGGCATCTACAGGGCTTATGACCTGTCAATGGCTGGTTTAAGTGGCCACTTTACACACTGTGTAACATTCACCATTCTGCCTATATTTGAACATCTATATTCCTTCAATTCTTTCATCTGTTGATGTTTAAACATAAACCAGCCATTGACAGGTCATAAGCCCTGTAGATGCCTGGACTTCTATATTACCTTCTCTTAAATGTTCTTCATCTCTGTTGTAAAACGTTAAAACATTAATTTGATTGATTTTTAAACCCATGCATGCCGAGTACCTATTTGGGCTATCTACAGTAGCCTGAAGACCCCCGACTGAATCGTCGATTATAACCACATCATCGGCATACTCTAGATCGCAGAGTTTTCGAGAGGAGGAGATGGATACTCCTCGACCTAGTTGAATCGACTTCCTTAAGCCTGAGGATTATAAACAGGAACGGTGCAAGGACGCAACCTTGAGGAACTCCGGTGGCGACCTCGAACCAATCTGTGACAACATCGTTGATTCTGATTCGGCATTCGCTATTTGAGTGAAGGGCTTTGATAAGTTCCACTAGTTTTATAGCTACTACCTTAAATATATCTTCTCTTCAAGACCGTTGAAATAAATCCGGCCTTCTAGTCCTATTTAAAATTCTCAACTCGCTCTTTGATGCGCCTGAACTACTGAGCTCGATAAAATTAAATATTCCAACTGGAAACCTCAGACAAAACTGAATCTTTCATACCGATAACCACAGAACTAACTATGGTTTCCATTCCCCTGTGCCCAGAATTCTCCGGTCTGCCAACAAACATACCAGTCTTGATTGCTTCGATAACAAGTTGTCTTCTTTCAAACGATCACTGGATCAAATTCAATTATAAACACCTCTCTCCGCTTCCACGCCCACCGAGTCTACCATTGAGTCTTGTGTCTTCTACTGTACCTTGAAGGTGTTGGTGACGGTCTGCACCACGGGCCCGCCGTACACGTACAGCAGCGTGGGCCGCGGCCCGGGGACGTGCGGCCGGAACAGCATGGCGTGCAGCTCCTCGCCGGAGCCCTCCAGCCGCGTGCTGAGCAGCTGCTGCGAGTACTGCGCCCGGCCCTTGCACAGCGACCCTGCGGAGGGGAGACGTCGCGTGAGGACGGGAGAGCATTGTCCCGTCCCGGCATCGGGCCTATTGTCCCCGTCTTAATTCAGTTTGAATTCATTTCAACAGAGAGGGAAAACATTTTTGAGAAGGGATACGGAAGTCTAGGCATTTACAGGGCTTATGACCTGTCGTTGGCTGGCTTAAGTGGCCACTTTACACACTGTGTAACATTCACCATTCTGCCTAGTGGGTGATTTGGTTCAGCCGGATGAATCTCACCCACACACACGATTAAGGTTTCAGCTCTTTTACTTCACAAAAGTCAGATGGAAGAGTTGAAGGAATGCGGTTGTTTAAACGTGGGCAGAATGGTGAATGTTGCACGGTGTATGAAGTGGCCGCTCAAATCAGCCAACGACAGTTCATAAGGCCTATAAATGCCTAAGCTTCCGTGTCCCCTTTTCCCTCTCTGGCGCGAGTGGGGATACCTGGCAGCCGGTAGAGGGGGCAGTCCGGGGGCAGCAGGGGCGCGGGGCCCGCCTCCAGCAGGGAGCCGTGCAGCACCAGGCGGGGCCCGGCGGGGCCGTGCCGCAGCAGGTACACCCGGCACGCGGGCTGCGTGCGGATGTTGGAGTACGTGGCCACCACCACCTCGCATTTCTGCAAAGATCAAGATTAACACGGATCAGAAATCAATCAATTCTGGAGTACTAATACTATAGATGTTCCGAGGCTTATGACCTGTCATTGGCTGGTTTAAGCGGCCACGTTTTCCCGCTTTTTTTGCCGAAATGTTCAGGTCTCATTTTATCCATCCATTTTCATTCAAATATTTTCCCGATCAACATTTTTTACAACAATGTTTCGAGGGTGTCCAAATGTTTGCAGACATGCTGGACTTTCTCCCTAGGGAGTTATTCAGACCAAAATTTGTCGCAGCAGAGAGGGAAAACATTTTTGAGAAGGGGATATGGACGTCTAGGCATTTGCAGGGCTTATGACCTGTCATTTGGACATACTCTACTACAAAAATACTCAAAACATACTCAAAATACTTATAACATTGGATATTGTAAAGCGCCCTTGAGGTAATTTTCACAAAAATGGCGCTATATACAAGCAACAAATTTAGATCTAAATCTAAAAAAAAGTTACGTAAAAACGAAGTTACGTAAAAACGAAGTCACAAAAAACGAAGTTACGTAAAATCGAAGTTAAGTAAAAACGGAGTTACAATAAAACAAAGTTAGGTAAAAACGAAGTTAAGTAAAAACGAAGTTACAAAAAAACAAAGTTACGTAAAAACGAAATTAAGTAAAAACGAAGTTACAATAAAACAAAGTTACATAAAAACAAAGTTAAGTAAAAACGAAGTTAAGTAAAAACGGAGTTACAAAAAAACAAAGTTAGGTAAAAATGAAGTTACGTAAAAACGAAGTTAAGTAAAAACGAAGTTACAATACAACAAAGTTACGTAAAAACGAAGTTAAGTAAAAACGAAGTTAAGTAAAAACGAAGTTACAAAAAACAAAGTTAAGTAAAAACGAAGTTACAATAAAACAAAGTTACGTAAAAACGATGTTAAGTAAAAACGAAGTTACAAAAAACAAAGTTACGTAAAAACGAAGTTACGTAAAAACGAAGTTACGTAAAATCGAAGTTAAGTAAAAACGGAGTTACAATAAAACAAAGTTAGGTAAAAACGAAGTTAAGTAAAAACGAAGTTACAAAAAAACAAAGTTACGTAAAAACGAAATTAAGTAAAAACGAAGTTACAATAAAACAAAGTTACATAAAAACAAAGTTAAGTAAAAACGAAGTTAAGTAAAAACGAAGTTACAAAAAAACAAAGTTAGGTAAAAATGAAGTTACGTAAAAACGAAGTTAAGTAAAAACGAAGTTACAATACAACAAAGTTACGTAAAAACGAAGTTAAGTAAAAACGAAGTTAAGTAAAAACGAAGTTACAAAAAACAAAGTTAAGTAAAAACGAAGTTACAATAAAACAAAGTTACGTAAAAACGATGTTAAGTAAAAACGAAGTTACAAAAAACAAAGTTACGTAAAAACGAAGTTACGTAAAAACGAAGTTACGTAAAAACGAAGTTACAAAAAAACAAAGTTACGTAAATACGAAGTTAAGTAAAAACGAAGTTACAATACAACAAAGTTACGTAAAAACGAAGTTAAGTAAAAACGAAGTTACAAAAAACGAAGTTACGTAAAAACCAAGTTAAGTAAAACGAAGTTACAATAAAACAAAGTTACGTAAAAACGTAGTTACGTAAAAACGAAGTTACGTAAAAACGAAGTTACGTAAAAACAAAGTTACGTAAAAACAAAGTTACGTAAAAACGAAGTTGCAAAGATGCAAGCGTGAGGTTACCTCGTCCATGTCGATGGTGAAGGAGTAGCCGGGCTCCGTGAGCAGCGCGGGGCTGTCGGGCTCCGGGTCCCGGTAGGAGGAGCAGTACAGGTGGCGCTCCAGGGGGCCCTCCTTCAGGCCCACGAAGTACACCAGGCCCCGCAACTCGTCCACCTGCAGATATTAATTCATTTTTTTTACACTTCATATACTTATACAATTTATTTTTTTAAATAAAGGTTTCAGCTCTTTAACTTCACAAACATCAACAGATGAAAGAATTGAAGGAATATAGGTGTTCAAGTATGGGCAGAATGGTGAATGTTACACAGTGTGTAAAGTGGCCACTTAAACCAGCCATTGACAGGTCATAAGCCCTGTAGATGCCTAGACTTCTATATAACTTTCTCTAAAATGTTCTTCATCTCTGTTATCATCTTTAAATTAAATTATGGTTAATTAAAGCCATCCCCTGTAAATATTTCATTTTTAAATCTCTTAATTTTTTAATGCGTAGTGACTACACAGCACCGTAACGCGGGGGTCTTTTTGGGACAGTGAGGGAAAGGTCAATATGGAGAAAGGTTATATTACCCAGATATTTTTTCCAATGACCTCCCACTTTCCTTTGGTCAGCGCCAGGGAGGAGATAATTTTGGGCTCGATGTGAGAAGGGCTCGCAGCCAAATCTGGAACAAACCAAACTATTTAGGCACAGAGAATATTGCGTGCACAGATCTGCTTCCGCGGCAAGCATTGGTCGAAACGTTTGTAATACTAAGACATACACGGAGTCCCACAAGGAACAGGTTTTGGCCCTCTGCTGTTTCGTATAAAGTAAAAACCCCTTTTTACGTTGTTCAAGGGAGCAACAAAAAAAGGTGTAAAACTGAGGAAAACGCTAAAGTGAGGAAATGAATAAAAATAAAAAAAAATCATTAAAATATAATTATTGTACGAGACTATATTAAATATACTGCAGAAAAATTGTAAGAAATGTCATGATTGGGGATTATTCATATTTACCAATGATAGTTGGATTGGCATGGTCTAGCTCGAAGTCTTAGGTCTTTCGTTTTTATGAATATATTGTATACAATTATTGTTTTGCCCTTGTTTGTCTTTGCTAAATAGTTTTACGTTCTTTTTGTTCAGTTTCTTGCATCTATGTTTCTTCAAGTAACTGTTGTAATTGGCTCAGGCCGTATATATAATAAATAAATAAATAAATATAATTAAAAATATTTTGTATTTTTTCAAACAAAACTGCAATGTGTTATTTTTTATTGAATTAAAAAAATACACGCGTAAATAATTTTATGTAGGCACTCCACCTTAAAAACACGAAAATGAAAATTTGAATTTGCATAAAATGCATACAACGATTTTTTCCCGAAATATTGGGATTTTTTCAAAATATGGTATCCCTCTTTTTAGTATGGCAACACTGAATTTCAACTGTCATTTACATCGCGGCAAAACTGTTTCACACTTTTATAATAACTGTTTAAACTATCTACTTTTCACATTATGTGTGTATAACATCAAATAATATTTATATTGCCAATTTTTTAAACTTTCTGCAACTTAATTTATTGATGTAAAGACTTTATTCTTCCTAAACACGCGTCGACCGCACGTCACAATTTAGTAAAATGTCAAAATTAGCCACTTAAACAAAATGGTCAATTGCACTGCACCTGCTTTGAATTTGGTTTGAGACAATGATTTACACTTTTTTTATTTACCTCGTCTTTGACAGATCAAATGAGTTGTGAAAAAATTTCGACGTAAAACCGGGGTTATGAAAAACGTAAAAAACGTTAATTTGGGAGGAAATTGAATGAGAATGTGCGGAAAAAATGGGACCTAGTAGGGCCATCGTGGAAAAATCAGATCGCCGTTGGAACTACGGAATAATTCATATGGACTCGAGTCAAACGGGGGTGGGACCTTCTCTCTTGGCGACGCTGGCGGTGATGAGGTAGAGGTGCAGGTGCCCCGACTGCTCCGACGCCCAGATGAACTGGACGCTCGAGGGGTCCGGCGCGGGGAGGAAGTGCAGGATGTCGTGCACGTTCACCCAGGCGTCGGGGGCCCGCTCCGACACCAGGACCTGTGGACAAGCATCGTCATTTCAGAACCGGGGGGACGAAATAACACACTACACCAGAGATGAAGAACATTTTAGAGAAGGTGATATAGGCTTATGACCTGTCGTCGGCTGGCTTAAGTGGCCACTTTAAACACTGTAATATTCACCATTTTACCTTTGTTTGAACATCCGTATTTCTTAGATTCTTCCATCGATTTTGGCTGGTTTAAGTGGCCACTTTACGCACTGAAAATTCATTATTTTGCCTATGTATGAATATACATATTTTTTTCGATTCTTCCATTGATTTTGGCTAGTTTAAGCAGCCACTTTACGCGGTGTGCAACATTCACGATATGGCCAATGTTTGAACATCCATATTTCTTCAATTCTTCCATCGATTTTGGCTGGTTTAAGTGGCCACTTTACACACTGTAACATTCACAATATGGCCAATGTTTGAACATCCGTATTTCTTTAATTCTTCCATCGATTTTGGCTGGTTTAAGCGGCCACTTTACGCAGTTTGTAACATTCACGATATGGTCTATGTTCGAACATCCTTATTTCTTCAATTCTTCCATCGATTCAAGTGAAGTAAAAGAGCCGAAACTTTTATTGTTGCGAAGAGATTCATCTGATCTGATCTGTAAACCATCTCTAAAATGTTTTCCATCTCTGTTTTAATTTGTTAATCTCAATGAATCCCTAGGGCACCCGCCTACAAACATTGTTTAGCATTTAACAGTCGGCAATATCCAACCGCTGCCTGTTAGTTAAATTAATACTCAGACTCCCGATACAGACATCTACTAAAGAAATATTCCACAAATCACAATTTATGACACCAAAGCAATTATACGCTAAAACAACGCTCGCCCACAGATTAAAAAACTACTCTTACTCAAACGAAAGACATAACCCCACAACACATCACATACAAATAATATAATCACTAGATCCTCAACACAAAGACAACTTAAATAAATACAAATTAATACCACCTTTGGACAAAGGGATTTTGAATATTATTCAATTAAAATCTATAACCTACTTCCACTGTCTATTAAAACAATAAGTAACGAGAAAATGTTCAAAAAGGCTATAAAAAATGGATAGTGGAGCTGGGTAGAAGTAAAATGTATTGTCTCATTCGCCCAAACCAATATTGAATCAACTGCTCCACAAGTGTTTGTCAGACTCGACAAATTTTGAGTTTATCCAAATTTTTGTAGACAATGACTGGATTCAACTCCCTGGGGAGCTTATATTAACATATTACAACAGAGATGAAGACCATTTAAGAGAAGGTAATATAGAAGTCTGGGCATCTACAGGGCTTATGACCTGTCAATGGCTGGTTTAAGTGGCCACTTTACACACTGTAATATTCACCATTCTGCCCACATTTGAACATCAACATTCCTTTGATTCTTTCATCTGTTGATGTTTGTGAAGTTAAAGAGCTGAAACCTTTATTTATGCGGGTGAGATTTGTCAAATTGAATTATTTCACCTACATACTAGACTTGGCAACGCCTGAAAATGTTATTTATATATATTAACAGCTACCCAGCATGAGTCAACCCACGGAGGCCGCCATCGACAGGTCATAAGCCCTGTAGATGCCTAGACTTCTATATTACCTTCTTTTAAATGTTCTTCATCTCTGTTGTAATATGTTAATATTAACAGCTCCCCAGGGAGTTGAATCCAGTCCTTGTCGACAAAAATTTGGACAAACTCAAAATATTCTTAACATATTACAACAGATATGAAGAACATTTAAGAGAAGGTAATATAGAAGTCTAGGCATCTACAGGGCTTGTGACCTGTCAATGGCGGCCTCCGTGGTGTAGTGGTCAAGACGCTTGACTCATGCTCGGAAGGTTCCGGGTTCGATTCCCGGTGAGAACACAAAAATTTAAATGTGATTTTTCTCAAGCCTGGGTGTTCTGTGTTGTAATTCACAACTGCAATTGGGCCTCCTGGCCTGTTGTGGTGCAAAAATAAGATAAAATGAAATGAAAAAAAATTAAAAATGGCTGGTTTAAGTGGCCACTTTACTTTTAAATGTTCTTCATCTCTGTTATAATATGTTAATATAAACAGCTCCCCGGGGAGTTGAATCCAGTCCTTGTCTGCAAAAATTTGGACAAACTCAAAATATTGTTGATAAATCCACCTGGTCCATGAAGAAGTATAGACATTGAAAAAATAACTTTTTGAGATGTCGACACTTAAACAAAAAAGCTGCCTCGCGAGGGACGCAACATTTCAGTACAGACCTGCGCGGGGATCCAGGGCCGAGGAGTTTCGCTGTCCAGGGGCGCGGCGTGCGGCACGGGAGCCTCCGTGTCGTAGCGGAAGGGCTCCGCGAAGACCTTGACGCTGAGCAGCACCAGCTCGAGCCGCTGCTGGCGCCGATCCAGCAGTTGGCACCAGACGCTGGAAAAGATGGGTCACGGTCAGCCACTAAATTTTGAATTTTTTGAAATTTTGCAAATTGTCCAACAGTGTTTTGAGTATGTCCAAACGTTTGCAGACAGGCTGGGTCTCCTCCCCGGGGAGTTATTCAGATCTAAATTTGTCGCAACAGAGAGGGAAAACATTTTTGAGAAGGGAATATGGAAGTCTAGGCATTTACAGGGCTTTTGACCTATCATTGGCTGGTTTATGTGGGCACTTTACACACTGTAACATTCACCATTCTGCCCATGTTTAAGCATCCACATTTCCTCAACTCTTCCATCTGTTGACTTTTGTGAAGTAAAAGGGCTGAAACCTTTATCATGCGGGTGAGATTCACCCGGCTGAACCGATTCACCTACTAGGCAACGCCTGAAAACAATTCTCCAATTTTTATACTTCTAACAACAATGTATAGAGTATGTGCAAATGTTTGCAAGCAAATATAATTGTCTCAGGTATACTAGGGAGCGAGAAAAAAATTCATGTTAGTTAGTAGCTCCACGACTTTTGTTGGGGGCAGTTCTTTCGCTCGCGATGCGAGCACGAACAAATGTTTTTTAAATTTTTTTAGCAATTAGATTAAAAACATTACCACTTTTGCATTAGACTTTAAATAATTAATATTACATATGTCCAAGTTAAAATTTTTAATTTTTTGCATGTGTAATGGCTACACAGCACCGTAAAACGCTGGTGTTTTTGGGGCAGTAGGGGAATGGTCAAGATATGTGGATTCTCACTAGTTTCCACAAGGCGTCCAGCCTATGCGCGGGATGTACTCCGCCCAGGGGAACACCTCCTCGAGAGGGCGAATCAGGTCCAACCATCGGCAGTCGGTGACCACTTCACTATCTGCAAGGGAAACGGACACAAACATTATCAGGGCGTTCCAACATAAGCGGTTCCTCAGCATGTGCACGAGGGCAGTGCTTTGCCAAGTAAAAATATGCTATCTCCTTCACAATATTAAAAATGTAATTTTGAACTGGCTTTTAATATATTTAATATATTAATATATTTTGTTTGCACCACAACAGGCCAGGAGGCCCAATTACAGCGGTGAATTACATCACAGAACACCCAGGCTTGAGAAAAATCACATTTAATTTTTGTGTTCTCACCGGGAATCGAACCCGGAACCTTCCGTCTGTGAGTCAAGCGTCTTGACCACTACACCACGGAGGCCGCCGTTACTGTTATACGCATGATTTAAAACTTTTTGTAAAGGTGACTGATAACTGAAAGGCGGACTGTAATAGAAAAACGAATTTCATTCAGTTTTTTGATAGGTTGGGAGTATTTGAATAAAGGATGGGAACATGGAATGGACACCTACCTTTGATATGATGTGAATGTTCTTCAATTTAGGGCACTGGATGACTAAATGCACTATGAAATGACGAATTCAAGAACTTTTATGCAATTTATTTATTTATTTATTAACGGACATTGTCCATGTATACAATTTATAAGGTTTAGATATTACAATAAAAGAATAGTTTAAAACATTTTTTAAAAAAAGAAAGAAGCATTGACAAACATAAGGGACATCGAGACAAGATCTGGACTATTTATTTAGTGCTCGTTTAAATCCTCGTAAACTTAAACCAAAAAAGTCCAGACGATCTTGTCTCGAGTTGACAATACGACAAGAGAATTAAGGCCATAGATTGTTCTATGCTGATCGATGAACAGTACTTCATTGTTTCTCAATCTACGAGTCGGAATATTGAATTTGACTTGTCCCAGTAATGATGGAACATCGATTATACCATTTAGTATGCCGAACATATATATGGAGTCAATATTAGTTCTACGTTTTTGTAGACTAGAAATATTTAACATTGACTCTATTTCAGCGTAAGAATAATTACCTCTCTCTAGTCCGAGCATCCACGCTATTTTTCGATGCAATGCGATGTTATGTCAAAAATGTTGTTTCATTTTGTTCTAAATTCAAATCTTGTAGTTTTGATGTCAGGTAGGTACCATAAGGATGGGTAAAGGGAAGGATGGGAAAGAAAGGTAATTGGCCAGGAAAAACATCGATAAATGCTGTTATTTACATAACAGAGACAACTTCTGTCGATTTTTGACTTCTACGAGCCTATACGAGGTGTGTTCAGAAAATAACAGGAATTTTTAAATTTTGCTGGTTTGGAGAGTACAATTGTTATGTTATGTTGGTACACATGCCCCTGAAGTGTGCTAAAATTTTCAGCTGCATTCATTGATTACTTTGTCTGTGGCAGCCGCTAAGGTTAGATGTGTTTTTATGAGCTCGGCGATTTTTGTGTGTTAAAAAAATTAATCAAAGAATTTGTATAAAATTTTGTGTAAAAAATTAAATAAAGCGTGTGAAATGTCAACACAGGCCTATGGTGAGTCTGCCACGAGTAAAACAAGAGTTTACGAGTGGTATAAGCGTCTTCAAGATGGCCGAGAAGACGTCGAAGATGACGAACGGCCGGACGCCCCAGCGCATCGACAACCGATGAAAACGTGGAGAAAGTGAATGAAATGGCTACGATTGATCGCAGAATCACAATCGGAGAAGTCGCTGATGATGTCGGCACATTGATTGGCTCGTGCCATGATTTATTTCGAATGTTCGGGTATGAAACGCGTGGCAGCAAAATTTGTTCCGAAATTGTTGAATTTTTTAATGGAAGTCGCTCAGGTGTCACTAAATGAAGTCAACGACGATGCAGAATTACTGAGACGTGTTATAACAGGCGACGAAACATGGGTTCACGGATGTGACGTCGAAACTGAGGCTCAATCGTCCCAGTGTAGGCATTCTGGATCGCCAAGACGAAAATCGCCATCGAACACGTCTAAACAACTGAAAATTTTAGCATACTTCGGGGGCATGAATACCAACATAATAAACACACTCGTACATGTTTAAAAATACAATTAAAATGATGGTACGGTCCTTACCAGAGTCCCAGTGGTCAAATTGGCTGTCGGAGCCCTGCGAGGACCCCTCGGACTCAAAGGCGTTGTTTTTCTTATCCGTCAATGTAAACTCCACTAGCCGGAGTATGGACCGAGCGTTCTTCGTGCCGGCTCGCGGAAACCTGTAAACGTTTGGAAATAATTATTGAAAAATATTTTAAATGGACAGAACACATACAATATACAACACAAAAATTTGAAGTATCTTCAAGTCGATAGGTAACATCTTAAACATCTTATCGGCGGCCTCCGTGGTGTAGTGGTCAAGACGCTTGACTCACGCACGGAAGGTTCCGGGTTCGATTCCCGGTGAGAACGCAAAAATTAAAAATGTGATTTTTCTCGAGCCCGGTTGTTCTGTGATGTAATTCACCACTGTGATTGGGCCTCCTGGCCTGTTGTGGTGCAAAAAAAAAAATGAAAAAAAAAATACTAGCTTCGATATTTAAAAAAAAATAGATGTACATAGATACCTCGTTTTTAAAACTGTCTGAATATTTGTTAAATGTCTTCGTTTTTTAAGTCAGTCTTCTGTGTTTATTCCCAAATGTAATTTTAAAAAGTATATTGTTAAGTTTCCTCGGCACGGGGAACCCCCCAGTGAGGTCATATAATTTTAATTACTATTAGTATTCGGTTTTATCAATAGAGTGACGGCGGACTTCAAAAATATTAATTTAATCAAAACTCTTTATTGCTCACTAGCTCCACCCCATCTAGAGTACGCTCCTCCTATTTGGTCTCCATTCTACAGGACTCATATTGACCATATCGAGTCTGTCCAGCACCGTTTTCTAAGAAAACTGGCGTGGTCGCTCGCATTACAAAGGGGTAATTATTCCTGTTTTGAAATAGAGCAATCTCTTAATCTGTCTTCATCGGAGAGACGTAGAACTGAGATGGACCTTATATGCATTTTCAAAATACTTAATGCTTTAAGTGATGTCCCATCTCTGTTGCGATCAATTACTTTTCATTAACATATTACAGCAGAGATGAAGAACATTTAAGAGAAGGTAATATAGAAGTCTAGGCATCTACAGGGCTTGTGACCTGTCAATGGCTGGTTTAAGTGGCCACTTTACACACTGTTACATTCACCATTTTGCCCATATTCGAACATCTGTATTCCTTCAACTCTTTCATCTGTTGATGTTTGTGAAGTTAAAGAGCTGAAACCTTTATTTATGCGGGTGAGATTCGTCAAATTGAATTATTTCACCTACATACTAGACTAGGCAACGCCTGAAAATGTTATTTTTTCAATTTCTATACTTCTTCATGGACCAGGTAATTTATCAACAATATTTTGAGTTTGTCCAAATTTTTGTAGACGAAGACCGGATTCAACTCCCTGGGGAGCTTTCCATATTAACATATTACAACAGAGATGAATTACATTTAAGAGATGGTAATAATTCAATTAGATGAATCTCACCCGCATAAATAAAGGTTTCAGCTCTTTAACTTCACAAACATCAACAGATGAAAGAATTGAAGGAATATAGATGTTCAAATATAGGCAGAATGGTGAATGTTACACAGTGTGTAAAGTGGCCACTTAAACCAGCCATTGACAGGTCATAAGCCCTGTAGATGCCTAGACTTCTATATTACCTTCTCTTAAATATTCTTCATGTCTGTTGTAACATGTTAATATAAACAGCTCCCCAGGGAGTTGAATCCAGTTCTTGTCTACAAAAATTTGGACAAACTCAAAATATTGTCAATTTCTTTTCATGTTCCCAACCGTGTCACCAGAAGTCAAAATCTGCTATTTATAAAATCTTCTAAGAGCAACTTTGGTTTTTATGCCCCAATGTCCAGAATAATTCTTTGGGATAGATCTTCCGGCTTTTCGTAGATCTCTTCGCGACTAAACAGTGTGGGATGAAGTTGGATTGGCACGGCTTAGCTCGAAGTCTTGGTTTTTATGAATATATTGTATACAATTATTGTTTTGCCCTTGTTTGTCTTTGCTAAATAGTTTTACGTTCTTTTTGTTCAGTTTCTTGCATTTATGTTTCTTCGTGTAACTGTTGTAATTGGCTCAGGCCGTATATATAATAAATAAATAAATAAATAAAAATTATTAATTATAGTTTGTAAGCGAAAGATATGAATACATAAATAAATAGGCACATCGGCAAAAGCTACCCGCCCATAACACATGAAAATAATAAATGAAAAGCTCACCTAAATTCTTCTACGTCCCCTTTCATCGTGTCACAGGAGGGGAAGCTGTAAACTTTGACATCAGACTCGTCGACCTCCTCGTACAGTATCCTATACACATTGTCTGAAACACAAACGGAGCATTTCACGTTGCCGTCCGACAATGAGACGAGCGTCACTACTGCCCATTCTGGATTACGCCGATGTCGGCATATTCAATATTTGAGTTTGCCCAAATGTTCGTTGACTGAAGACTGGATTTTGCCCCCTCGGGAGTCATTGAGATTAACAAATTACAACGGGGATGGAGAATACCTTGAATACGGAAGTCTACGCATTTACAGGGCTTATGACAATCAACAGACAATCAGGCCGTTCTTCATCATTTTTCCAATTCCATACTTCGCTCCCATACATTAGAACTCCATTGTGAGATGCTAGCTTAGCCTCCTGCGATAAACATTTGTTTGCCAAAGTAGAATTCAGTGCGCCGTTCACCCTCCTTTCCATCCCCAGTGAACATACTTCCCAGATACACAAATTCTTCTACCCGATTCAGAAGATCTACGTTCACTCTGATCTCACATTTAGTTTTATTTTCGTCACTTTGAGTTTATCAACATTCATTAGCAAATGGCTTCTCTCGCATACATCGTAGACTTTTGTTACCAAGAATTGCGGGTCTCCTTTGCTGCTAGCAAGAAGCGCGGCATCATCAGCATACAGACTTCAGCCAGACGACAGAATTTGATCCAGGATAAGGCCCTATCCGATGTAAGGAGTACCGCTTTACCCACCGTTAAACTACTGGGAGTTTTACTCAATTCTGACCATCTCTTGACGCTCAAATTAGTAGAACGATAAGTTCATGCTTCTACCAGCTGAGACAAATTAAAGGTTGATGCCGCCCGTCAATTAATAAATGCGTTTGTAGTGTCTAGAGTCGATTATTGTAATGGTATCTACGCAGGTCTACCAATGAACAAAATGACTCGCCTACAATCTGTATTGAATGCTGCAGCGAGACTTATTTTCGGAATCTCTAAGTTCAGTCATATCACTCCACTACTTCGGGAACTACACTGGCTACGTTTTCCACAGAGGGTCGAATACAAACTCTGTCGGCTTATGTATAAGTCACTGCGCAACTCTGCTCCGGAATATCTAAGGGAACTCTGCATTCCGGATGAACTAGCTGACAGGCGTCTCGCGCTTAGATCAGCTACGTCTACGACGAGAGGAAAAGTTATTATACCTCTACGCAAACAGCGCACTAAATTTAGTGAACGCGCATTTGCGGTCGCAGGCCCTATGGCATGGAATGCTCTCCCAGCAGAGCAGAGGCGCGAGGCTGTGAGAGTGAAGTGATGTTTCGGAAAAAACTCAAAACCCACTTGTTCTCTAAATCATTTGAATAAATCCCTAGCATATGACAACAAAATAAATTGTTTTAATTAAATAACAAATTTAAAAGCTTCAATTAAATTTATTTAACAATAGAATCACTACGTAAAACGCCCTTGAGGTATTATATTACGAAAATGGCGCTTTATAAGTTATCCATAATAATAATAATAATAAAAGACAGTTAACAATTATGCCACTCATTTTTGCTCCCATCCTTAAATCTTTCAGTTCTTTCATACAGTTATCGATGTATACGTTGAACAACAATGGTGACATTACACATCCCTGTTTGACTCCTTTAGGAATGTTAAACCACGATATAAATAAATAACTTTAATTGTAATCCATCTTTCTCATTAAACCTCAAATCAACTCACCTTTAAAGGGTGACGCTGTTGTCTGAAACCTTTAATTTACTATATATATATTTTCTTTTTCGATAACCGCGTGGTAGGGCTGCGAAATGCCAAGATGAAATTAAACGAGTTCTTCCGATGCATGGCGTTTAATATCTCGTCCGAGCTGACGTTGCAGCGGACCACGCGTTCGGACCTGCGGCTGTTGGTGTTGGCACTTTTGGCGTGGATAGAATGCACGAATTTTGTGTTTGTTTTAAAATGAATCGCTGGGCTGGATGACTCACCGTTGCTCTGGGGCTGCCACCAGAATCCGGTGTAGCGAGAGAACTCCTCCTGCATCACGTAGGACGGCACTCCGGCCTGGCGAGGGTCATCCTCCAGTCTGGAAATTTCATATATAATTGAAATTGAATGAATTTTTTTAAATACAGTTATACTCAAACCATCTCAGAGATCATTTCCTAATCGTATCAATTATACTTGACTCAGATTTACACTCTCGCCTGATTTTGTCATTCGTAACCTGTCATACATTGATTTCCCGCACATTAGTCTAAGAGATTGCATTTCGACCACGTTCACTCGGCTTTCATCCTACCTCTGCCAATTCCATGTTGCACTTAAATTCATAAGTTTCGGGACTAAAACTCCGTTGTGCGCTGCCAGTTTAGCTTCGATTGACATATTTTTATTAGCAATTACTGTGCTCAGTGCGCCGTTCATTTTGCTGCCCGCATTCACTCTCCTTTTAACATCTTTTTCTGCTCTTCCATCTCTCGAAAACGCGCTTCCCAGATACAAATTCTTCTATTGTTGGAGACATTCGTAGCCTCGTCGTGCCCAAATCAAAATCGTGCAAAAACGAAAAGGGCAGTGACTACACAGCACTGTAACCCGCGGATGTTTTTAGGACAGTAAGGAAGGTTGAGAAAACAAGTTAAAACGCAGTTGTGCGGCATTTTTCGAGCTGGGTCCGCCGACCTCACCTGGGGGCGCCGCGGCAGGCGTACGTGAGGCGCGCGGGGCGGCGCGCGGCCCCCGCCAGCCAGAGGTCCCCGCGCGCGGCGTGCGCCACGAGCGCCGCGCGCGCCGGGCACATGGCCGGCGCGAGCGCCGCGCCGTCGCCGCTGCGCAGCGCCTGCGGCTCCATCTGCCCCTGGGACGGACAACGATACTCTAATTAATGGTATAATCTATATATATATATTTATAAAAAAAGTCAATGCTCGTATGTGTGTCCTCGATGGACCGATTTACGTGCGGTTTTCAGCGAAATGTAGGTCTTTGCCAGGAGCATATTTATAGCTATTAAAATCTTCAGTTTATTGAGAGACAAAATGTTTTTTTTATCCATCACCAGCGTTGCATTCGAAGAGAATGCATAAAGTGACCAACATATTTTTATCAAAAAGAGCAAATCCACTTCGGGAGATTGGGTTGGAATGGATATAATTTGATTGATTAATGTATTTTGTTATTGTATAATTTCTTTAAAATACATATAGAATATGCCTCCGTGGTCTGGTCTCCATTCTATGTCAATCGCATAAATCACATTGAATCAGTCCAACATCGCTCGCTTCGAAAAATAGCGTGGATGCTCGGACTAGAGAGAGATAATTATTCCGACGCTGAAATAGAGTCAATATTAAATATTTCTAGTCAACAAAAACGTAGAACTAATATTGACTCCATATATATGTTCGGCATACTAAATGGTATAATCGACGTGCCATCATTACTGGGACAAGTCAAATTCAATATTCCGACTCATAGATTGAGAAACCATGAAGTACTGTTCATCGATCAGCATAGAACAAGCTGTGGCCTTGATTCTCTTGTCGTATTGTCAACTCGAGACAAGATCATCTGAACCTCTTTGGTTTAAGTTTACGAGGATTTAAACGAGCACTAAATAAATAGTCCAGATCTTGTCTCGATGTCCCTTATGTTTGTCAACGCTTCTTTCTTTTTGTTAAATGTTTTAAACTATTCTTTTATTGTAATATTTAAACCTTATAAATTGTATACATGGACAATGTCCGTGAATAAATAAATAAATATATGTATTTCAAGTAATTTATAAAATGTACAGTACGAGTATTTATATTTCATACTCGATGTTTTTTTAAGCACTCTTTATACCACATATATGTAAATGGCAGTAATGCCGTAAATAAATAAATAAATATACAATATTTTGAGTTTGACCAAATTGTTGTAGACAAGGACTGGATTCGACTCCCTGGGGAGCTGTTTACATTAACATATTACAACAGAGATGAAGAACATTTAAGAGAAGGTAATATAGAAGTCCAGGCATATACAGGGCTTATGACCTGTCAATGGCTGGTATAAGTGGCCGCTTTACACACTGTGCAACATTCACCATTCTGCCCATATTTGAACATCTATATTCCTACAATTCTTTCATCTGTTGATGTTTGTTAAGTTAAAGAGCTGAAACCTTTATTTATGCGGGTGAGATTCGTCTAATTGAATTATTTCACCTACATACTAGACTAGGCAACGCCTGAAAATGTTATTTTTTCCATTTCTAAGCTTCTTCATGGACCAGGTGGAATTATCAACAATATTTTGAGTTTGTCCAAATTGTTGTAGACAAGGACTGGATTCGACTCCCTGGGGAGCTGTTTACATTAACACATTACAACAGAGATGAAGAACATTTAAGAGAAGGTAATATGGAAGTCTAGGCATCTACAGGGCTTATGACCTGTCAATGGCTGGTTTAAGTGGCCGCTTTACACACTGTGCAACATTCACCATTTTGCCCATATTCGAACATCTATATTCCTTAAATTCTTTCATCTGTTGATGTTTGTGAAGTTAAAGAGGTGAAACCTTTATTTATGCGGGTGAGATTCGTCTAATTGAATTATTTCACCTACATACTAGACTAGGCAACGCCTGAAAATGTTATTTTTTTAATATCTATACTTCTTCATGGACCAGGTAATTTATCAACAATATCTTGAGTTAGTCCAAATTTATGTAGACAAGGACTGGATTCGACTCCCTGGGGAGCTGTTTACATTAACATATTACAACAGAGATGAAGAACATTTAAGAGAAGGTAATATGGAAGTCTAGGCATCTACAGGGCTTATGACCTGTCAATGGCTGGTTTGAGTGGCCGCTTTACACACTGTGCAATATTCACCATTCTGCCCATATTTGAACATCTATATTCCTTCAATTCTTTCATCTGTTGATGTTTGTGAAGTTAAAGAGCTGAAACCTTTATTTATGCGGGTGAGATTCGTCTAATTGAATTATTTCACCTACATACTAGACTAGGCAACATATGAAAATGTTATTTTTTTAATTTCTATACTTCTTCATGGACCAGGTAATTTATCAACAATATTTTGAGTTTGTCCAAATTTTTGTAGACAAGAACTGTTGTATTTCATAAAATACACAGTTTTTTGTTCACTTTGCCCAGCTGTGTGAAACAGTACTTATGATTTTCTTGTTGTATTACTGTCGAGTGTTTTATTATTTAAAATTTCTCTTGAATGTGCTGTATAATTTTTAGGTTAATTTTATAAATATAAATCTTGTGTAATTTTTGGGTTAATTTGTTAATAAAATAAAATTTTCGAAAACAGAGTATCATGTTTGCATGAAAAAATTGATAAAATCAATTTGATCGATCAATTTGAATCCCATCACTATTGCCATGAGTTTGGCAGCTGTCATTTTTATCAAGCTGAATTTTAAGGACTATAGCAGGGGTTAAGGGTCATAAGGGCGAAACTACAAAAACACAGTTTTGACTAACTAACGAACTAACTAACCATCACGCCATTTCCCCAGAGGGGTAGGCAGAGAGGATAGAACGCCACACCACTCTGTCCTGGCACACTTCCTTTGCTTCCTTCACATTCATACATCTTCTCATGCACGCACGTCGATTATTCCGACTTTTCACATGACCACTTTCAAGAATTTGTTGTACTCGATCATGCCGTGTCTTTCTCGGCCTTCCTCGACTCCTACAACCGGACACATTCGCATCGTAAATCTTTTTAGCCGTTCTTTCATCATTCATTCGCTCCACATGACCGAACCATCGCAAAAGACCTTTCTTAATTTTGTCGATAATGCTTAACTCGGCCTTGCACTCTGCTCTAATTTCGACATTAGGGCACCTATCGTACATTGTTTTTCCGCACATTCGCCTGAGGGATCGCATTTCAACAGCATTCAGTCTACTTTCGTCCCTTTTTTTCCAACTCCATGCTTCGCTTCCATACATTAGGGTCGGTACCAGAACTCCATTATGAACTGCTAATTTAGCCTCTTGCGATAGACACTTATTTGCTACGACAGACTTTAAGGCACCATTAACTCTGTTACCGGCACTAACCCTCCTTTCAATATCCTCGTCCATATTTCCATCTCTAGTATAGTAACATACTACCCAGATATACAAATTCTTCGACCTGTTTCAAACTATCTCCATTTACTACAATCTTACATTCAGTCATAGTTACATTTTTACACAGTTTCATAGTTACACAGTTTTGAGATAAATGATAGAACAGTTTTCAAAAAATAATACTGTCTTTTAAGGGTAACAAATAAAGAAAATAAAAAATACAGTTAATAGAGCATAAAATTTTTTGGAGACAAAAATATGAAACTACGCTTTCGTCTATATGACCCTAACTTGCGCTTACATTAGTAAATTAACAAAATGATGTAAAGGGTGTTTTATTCTTCTGACTTTAAACAAAACGCTTCATTTGTAGTTTCACACAAATTTATCTAGGTAACTACTTATCGGATGAGTTTCATCTTTATTTATTTATTTATTAACGGACATTGTCCATGTATACAATTTATAAGGTTTAAATATTACAATAAAAGAGTAGTTTAAAACATTTAAAGAAAAAAGAAAGAAGCATTGACAAACATAAGGGACATCGAGACAAGATCTGGACTATTTATTTAGTGCTCGTTTAAATCCTTGTAAACTTAAACCAAAAAAGTCCAGATCCTGTCTCGAGTTAACAATACGACAAAGGCGGGTCATTGGAGAATTTAGGCCATAGTTTGTTCTATGCTGATCGATGAACAGTACTTCATTGTTTCTCAATCTACGAGTCGGAATATTGAATTTGACTTGTCCCAGTAATGATGGAACATCGATTATACCATTTAGTATGCCGAACATATATATGGAGTCAATATTAGTTCTACGTTTTTGTAGACTAGAAATATTTAACATCGACTCTATTTCAGCATAAGAATAATTATCTCTCTCTAGTCCGAGCATCCACGCTATTTTTCGAAGCGAGCGATGTTGGACTGATTCAATGTGATTTATGCGATTGACATAGAATGGAGACCGGCCCACTATTCTAGGAGGCATATTCAAGAGGAGGGCGAACAGTCGAGCAATAAAGAGTTTTGATTGTACGGACATTAGTAAAATCAGAGGATATTCTGTTAATGAAGCCAAGTAATTTCAGTGATTTATTTACTGTATTATCTATATGCTCGTTGTATGTCAGTTTATAGTCCAAAACAACTCCTAAATCTCTGATGGACTTGACTACATCAATTTTGGAGTTTTCTAATAGGTACTCGAAGGAAATTGGTTGTTTTGTTCTATGAAATGACATTATCTTTTTCTCACTAACAGGATATTTTGTTTGGATATCAGATTAGTACTTACACAAAACAGCATTTTTGTAGTTTCGCCCTTATGACCCTAAGCCCCCGATAGGTACCTACTTAAATTCAATATTTGAATATTAATTATTTTTAGATTCGGAATTCAATCATAAGTAGGCACCTTTTTATCCGAACAGTTTTAGCGACCGACTCAAACATGGCGAGTCGATAATTCCACTCGCAAAGAACCATCGCTGCGGACAAATTACCTGGCGCAGGGTGTACAGGGAGCCCTGCACGGAGAGGAGCAGGCGGGGCATGGCCGGGTGCAGCTGGTACGTGGACACGGCGCCCCACGGGGGCCCCCGGGGGCGCTCCGCGGGCCCGGGGAGGGCCCCCACGCCCGGGCGGCCGCACAGGCGGGTCACGCCGCTGGAACAGGAAAAAAGTTATCTTCCGCTGTCTATATTTTCGTAGGTCCGTGTCTTTCGGGGACTTTTGTCTCAAAAAATGTGTGATATAATCAACAAACTAACTAACTAACTAACCATCACGCCATTTCCCCAGAGGGGTAGGCAGAGAGGATAGAACGCCACACCACTCTGTCCTGGCACACTTCCTTCACATTCATACATCTTCTCATGCACGCACGTCGATTATTCCGACTTTTCACATGACCACTTTCAAGAATTCGTTGTACTCGATCGTGCCATGTCTTTCTCGGCCTTCCTCGACTCCTACAACCGGACACATTCGCATCGTAAATCTTTTTAGCCGTTCTTTCATCATTCATTCGCTCCACATGACCGAACCATCGCAAAAGACCTTTCTTAATTTTGTCGATAATGCTTAACTCAGCCTTGCATTCTGCTCTAATTTCGACATTAGGGCACCTATCATGCATTGTTTTTCCGCACATTCGCCTGAGGAATCGCATTTCAACAGCATTCAGTCAACAATGTACGTCCAAATGCTTGTAGACAGGCTGGATTTCCCCCTGGGGAGTTTTTTTTTATCTAAATTTGTTACAACAGAGAGGGGAAACATTTCGTGAAGGAAATATGGAAGTCTATACATTTATTTTTTATTTGTAAATCATATAACACAAAGTATTTTACAAGTATTAATATGTTGAATTATTCCCAGTCAGAAAAATCTTTTCTTCCTCGAATGCTTGCATGGACGCTATTCGAGTAATCATAAATATCGGCTAAATATGCCATTTTAGCACAAAAGATATAATTTTGAAGAAATTGTACAAAATCAGCGATACCTTCATTTTGGTCGACATTAAATTTTGGATTTCATAATGTCGCGGAGCACCGGTTACGAACCACCGCTCTGGGGGCTGAAACCCGGTATTTTGTCAACAAACATTTGGACAAACTCGAAATATTGCAATAATTGTTACTTTTACTAACCTAAGCTAACCGAGCGCTGTGCGTTTCAAACAAACTAAATCGACTCAAGGCCGTTACCTTCCTTCCGCCGGGCGCGCGTTGAGCGGCACGTCCACGTAGTGCAGCGGCGGGCCCCAGTCCAGCGCGCTCAGCAGGTAGTAGACCCGCGTGCAGTCCTCGCTCCAGTTGCCGAAGCTGACCTGCATGGGCACCAGGCCGGCCACGGCCGCCAGCTCGCGCCGCAGCTCGTCCGAGACCCGCCGCAGCTCCGCCCAGGAGCACTTCCCGCCGGCCGCGGCCGCGGGCTCGCCGGGCGCGTCCATGGCCGCCGCGCGCGTTACGCTGGCTGGGGCTGCGGGAGGCGGGCCGGGGGCGGGCTCATGCTGCGCTCGCGACTTTTTTCTCTGCGATTCTGGTTCCGGCAATTCTCATAGTTTGACAGATGAGCCGAACACTCGTCCCTCGCCGACTCGGATACCGAATTGCGCCCGCGGCTGACTTCACGTCGAGCGGCGCTCGCTTATGCGCGCAGTCGCCGGTTTGACGTTCGAGGCTGTTCGTATAATGTACACATTTTTTATTTCCTTTGTTAGGGCCTTCTAGGCTAAAAACAACTTACATGAATTTACAAATTATAAAGAACCAAACAGTCGATAATGATATGAAAACTTTTTTTTTAAAATACGGTTTAAAGACAGACCAGCGAAGTTTCCAAATAAAAATCACAAAAATTATTACATTGTGTTATAACAAAAGGATGTACTTATGTGTATTTGTATGAGTGTAAGTGTAGATGTGTGTTTATGTGTATTAGTGTGGGAGTAAGTGTTCAGGTGTGTGCATCATTAAATCGTAAGTGGGATCGTATCGCAGCCAGAAATAAGTCTCAATTTATTTTTAAACAAATTAAGGGGCATGTAAAATATATCAATAGATGAAAAAAAAAACATCACATGAAGGTAATATGCTCAGTCTTACGATACCAGTCTAGGGACTGTTAAATATTCTAGAGTGAAAACACCGTTTTAAATTAAATTAGCCACTCATGTAATTGTAGACGAAGAATTAAAACTTGAAAAAAATTGTAGTAAACATGAACACAATACGAGAATATCAGAAAAATATCATATACAATCTTTTAAAACGAGAAAAGGACAATCGAGACTTATAAACCATGGACTGAAATTATACAATAAACTACCAGACAAAACTAAACAAATGACTCAGGCAACCTTTACAAAAGATGTTAAAAATATTATTATTAACAGTAGAATGTGAATTTCAAAAGTGAAAACATTTTGTTAAATGTATGTAACCCGTAAGGGTTTATCAATAAAATTTAAATAAAAAAAAAATAAAAAAATATTTCTTATCAACCACGTCGGTAATCAAACCCGAGACCTCTTGCATGGTAGTCAAACGCACTGACCATTAAACCGCGAGGCTGACAATCACACATACAAAAAATAGAGATTTTAAATTTAAAAAATAGAATGGTCAAGTTATTTTTCATACTAACATTAAAAGTATTAACTTTGTAACAATTAAATATATAAGCAATAAATATGTAAAGTATTGACATTATACGATGTTCCATTGTAATGGTCACCCTAAACCAATTAAACTCACGCCCCTCCCTCGATCCCTCCCCTTTTTTCAACTATTTCTCAAACAGCAAGAAATATTTTCATAATCTAATCGGTGCATGTGGGTATTAAAATGCATGTCGTGATGGTTTTATATTTTTGTGCAACAACTACGATGAAGGTGTGCAGAGGGTTTTGCTTGTTGGTTTAATTGGTGTCCTGACGACGAGACGGGTAGGTATCAAAACCGGTAGGCACAAAAACAGAGCTTTATAAATTGTCCCAATATAAAAATAATTACAACAACAACAACAACAAACCATCACGCCGTTTCCCCGTAGGGGTAGGCAGAGAGGATAGAACGCCATAACACTCTATCTTGGCATACAGACCTCGCTTCCTCTACATTCATACATCTTCTTATGCACGCACGCCGATTATTCCTACTTTTGACATGTCCATCTTCAAGTATTTGATGGACTTGATCGTGCCATGTCTTTCTCGGTCTTCCTCGTTTTCTGCATCCATCAACATTTGCATCGTAGATCCTTTTAGTCGTTCTTTCGCTGTCCATTCGCTCTACATGTCCAAACCAACGCAGCACCCCTTTCTTAATTCTGTCAATAAAGCGTGTCTCAGCCTTACACACTTCACGGATCTCGACATTTGTGCACCTATCATACATCGTTTTACCACACATTCGCCTGAGGGATCGCATTTCGACAGCATTCAACCTACTTTCATCATTATTTTTCCAATTCCATACTTCGCTCCCATACATTAGAGTTGGAACTAGAACTCCGTTGTGAACTGCTAGTTTAGCCTCCTGCGATAAACATTTGTTTGCCAAAGTAGATTATGATTATAATTTTAAAAATCCACTTATCTTCCTCATTACAAAGAAAATTACAGATTATAAAAATAAATATAAAAAACAGCGAATTTAATTAACTTATAATTAAATATAATATGTATATGACATGTACATTTCCTTATATGTTTCTTTTAGTTTTTCTTATGTTATTCTTAAGCTAGGGTTTCCTAGGACAGCGGTGCCCGTATTTTAACGGCCGTAGTGAACGGTGATGTAATGGACAGCCCCCGTAAAGGTGACTAGAGTGTGGTTTTCTAGGAAAACGGTGTTATCAACGCCAATTAACACCGTTTTCCTAGGAAACCACTCTCTAATCACCTTTACGACGGCTGTCCACTGCATCACCGTTCACTACGGCCGTTAAAATATGGGCACCGCTGTCCTAGGAAACCCTAGCTTTACTTTAAACTTCATTTAAATATACTTATATTACACTGCTGTACTCAAAGGTATTTCTAACAAATGTAAAAGCCCATATGGCGTATAAATAAATTAAAATAAAGGATACATTTATCAGCGCATAAACTTTTAGTCTCTCACACCTATTTACAACATTCTTCACAACCCTCGCGCTCCAAAATATCTTGCTGAGAATTTCACTTACTTTTCTGATCGTTCATAGCACATCATTTTTCATCTATTCCTTTTCCGTCCAAGCCGTTAGATCTTGGAATGAGCTGCCCCTTCATATAAAAAATGCACCCTCTCTATCCACTTGCAAGAAACGCCTTAAACATTTATATATTTGCCCAGAATCCTTAACTCCTTGAGTTTTTACTACTTTTTATTTCCTTAGTTCCTCTTTCTCTCTCCTTCCAAACTCATCTGATTCCACATTTTTCTCATAATTTAATATGTAGCATTATGCACTTTTAATATTTTTTTTGTTTATATGTGCAAGCCTTATCTCCCAATTGAAAAACAGCTGTTATTTTAAATAAATAAGTTTTTTTGAATATTTTATTTTATATATATATTGTTATTGTTGATAAATTATTGAATTAAATTAAATTAAATTATAAATTACCTGGTCCATGAAGAAGTATAGAAATTGAAAAAATAATATTTTCAGGCGTTGCCTAGTCTGGTATGTAGGTGAAATAATTCAATTTGATGAATCTCACCTGCATAAATAAAGGTTTCAACTCTTTAACTTCACAAACATCAACAGACGAAAGGATTGAAGTAATATAGATGTTCAAATATAGGCAGAATGGTGAATGTTACACAGTGTGTAGAGTGGCCACTTAAACCAGCCATTGACAGGTCATAAGCCCTGTAGATGCCTAGACTTATATGTTACCTTTTCTTAAATGTTCTTCATCTCTGTTGTAATATGTTAATATAAACAGCTCCCCAGGGAGTTGAATCCAGTCCCTGTCTACAAATATTTGCTGCTTTACTGCGAGCGAGCCAATTTCTTTGTGCATTATTTCTACATTAGAATATATTTTTCTTTTGAGTATAATCTTCATCGCCTTATTCTGAAAACTTCGTAAATTTTTAATTTCTCCTTTAGTAAATAAAAAAAGAATAGAAGAACAGTAATTTATGTGTGGACATATGATTGTTTTATATGTGAAAACACCTTTTTTACATCGATTACATTTCGCGATCTTCCCATAAATGATTTTTTTTGTTTGTGATTTTTTTAGAAAAAAAAAATCACCAGTCTCTTCTTTTGACCTGCCTGTTTTTCGGTTGGTTGGAAGATATTGCTTTTAGCAGTAAGTCCGCCAAATTACTAATATTTTTTACTTGAAGTTTTTAAATAAATAAATAAATATAACATAATGTCAATCTATGTCAATCGCATAAATCACATTGAATCAGTCCAACATCGCTCGCTTCGAAAAATAGCGTGGATGCTCGGACTAGAGAGAGATAATTATTCTTATGCTGAAATAGAGTCAATGTTAAATATTTCTAGTCTACAAAAACGTAGAACTAATATTGACTCCATATATATGTTCGGCATACTAAATGGTATAATCGATGTTCCATCATTACTGGGACAAGTAAAATTCAATATTCCGACTCGTAGATTGAGAAACAATGAAGTACTGTTCATCGATCAGCATAGAACAAACTATGGCCTAAATGCCTTTGTCGTATTGTTAACTCGAGACAAGATCTGGACTTTTTTGGTTTAAGTTTACAAGGATTTAAACGAGCACTAAATAAATAGTCCAGATCTTGTCTCGATGTCCCTTATGTTTGTCAATGCTTCTTTATTTTTTTAAAAATGTTTTAAACTATTCTTTTATTGCAATATTTAAACCTTATAAATTGTAAACATGGACAATGTCCGTTAATAAATAAATAAATAATGTAATTTTATTCGAAAAGTTCAATGTGCACGCCATATCTCCAAATTAAAAAAAAAACTTTTTTTTTTTCATTAATTAGGTTATTTTTATTTTATGTTCTCTTTTGATATATATTTAAAGTATTTCAGTACAAAATTTCAACCAACTCTTCTTTTGACCAGTTTTTTTTTGGTTGACTGGAAGATATTCAAAGTACTTATTCTTTGTCCTTGAAGTTAAAAAAATAAATTAATAATACTCGTTTTGAAAAGGGTATTTTTATTGATTAACAAAATTTCAAATTTCAACCAGGCTTTAAGAATTACATCTATTTTATTTAAGTTTATTTTAATAAAAAATACGCAAAGTTTAATATGTAGGTTCTCAGTTTGCTTTGCTTAAGAATTTTTTAACAAACCAATAGAATCATAACCTAAAATTTTTTGACGTTTTCAAACGTCTAACAAACGGCCTACATCATTTCACGCCGAGGCCTCGAGTCCAGGTGGTGTCGGGCGCACGCCGCTCGGTTGGTAGACGTCAAACAGGGCGGCCACGCGCAGCGTACTCGCGATAATGCCGGGAAACACCGTGTTTTGACAACTCGTCTGCGGTGACGGGCCAGTCGCCTCGAAAATGGCAACAGTGAATGTGCTTTTGCGGACTTGTGGGTTACTGTTTACTGTGTGTCTGTTCGCGCGGGCCTGCGGGGCCAGGCGCGCGCCGCCGGCGGTGGGCTCCCTCGCGGGGGCCGGGTTGTATAATTATCAAGATGGCGGAGCGTCCGGCGCGCTGGTGCGGGTGCGCGGCGCGGGCCTGGGCGCGGGGCTGGCGTGGGGCGCCACGGCGGCCGCGGGCCGGCCCGGCGCGCGCTGCCGCGGCGCGGCCGGGGGCGCCGTGCGCGAGCTGGCCGCGGGCCCCGACGGCTGCGTGCTGGCGGTGCGGCTCCCGGCGACGGGGGCCGAGGACGGTGTTTATTTGTGTTTGTTCTTCGACGGGCGGTGGATCCACCAGGGGAAAATCCCGGGTCTCGACCCGCTCGAGATGCAAAAATCCTCGCAAAATCTGTGAGTTAAATCAAGGCAGAATCTTGTTAGAATCGAGACAGTATTTTGAGTTAGTACAAATTTATTTTGACACAGACCGGATTCAACCCCCGGGAAATATAAATATTAATTAAAAATCACTAATACAGATCAAATCTTGTATTACGGCAATAATTAATTATTTTTTTGTGCTAACTTTAATTTTCTTTCGATCTAAATTTTTTACAACAGAGTAATACATTTTTATTATTTTTTATATAAATCTTAAAGTAGGGCACACATATCACACATATTGTTATGTGTGTTCTAATAATAACATTGCAAATATATTTAATTTATAAATTGTTTATCACATATGTCTTGACCATTATTTTAAATTTTGATATGTTTTTTTCTTCATAAATATTTTTTCCATTTCGTAATACTTTTTAATTGCTTTTTTTGCCTTTTTCCTAAATGGAAGTCTAATTGTGTTCTTTTCTCTAGTATTGTGATCGTGTTCACGCTGGTTCCGATCAATTTGTTTCCAAAATTCTGTTTTTTTATTAGAGTTTATAATTTCATGAACAAATATCATTGTATAGTAAAATATTATTTGTTTATATGTTAATAATTTCATTTCATTTACCATCGACTTTACCCTCGTGTATCTGTTTTTTTTTTCAAAATGATTCTAAAGGCTTTATTTTGTAATACAGTTAGTTTATCTATGTTTTCTTTGTTTGATAAAAATAAAATGTGTGGTTCAATAATTGCTTTGTAAATAGTTTTGCAATCAATAAATCTTCTGGTCCTTCCCAAAAATTGATATTTTTTTTGCAATCGTATTTATTACCATCTTAGCGTTTTGGTGCAATGTAAGTTTTGAATCTGAAATATTTAATTTCAGTGACTTCATTAAGTTTTTCATTTTCTATTACAATTGATGGTGTAATTGCTATTCTTTTGTTTCCTATATTCATATATTTAGTTTTGTTAACATTTAATTTTAATTTATTAATTTTTAGCCACAGTGATACACTATTAAGATCATGATTTAGTCTGTCCATAATTGTTTTATAATTTTCTCCCGATGTATATATTAAGGCATCGTCCGCAAAGAGTCTTATTTTTGAATATTTTAATGTTTCGACAATATCATTTATGTATATGATAAACAAAACCGGTCCGAGAACCGATCCTTGTGGTACTCCAATGAAATTTTGAAGGGCTCGGAAATTTCATCATTCACCTTCGTTATTTTTGAGAAGCGAATATTTACGAATATTTACAATATTTACAGTACAAATTACTAGTACATAAACATAATTATTCTTTCCTACAAAACTAGAAATGTGCCTACTGCTGACTGCGACACGGTACAAATTACTAGTACATAAACACATACATTTCTTTATAAAACACACAGTTTTTTCTGAAGATGGCTCCTGCAATGGTAGCCGAAACGTCGGATCAAATCCAACATACACGGTATCACCCAAAAAAGATACATAATATTGATAACAGTGACCGTGAAAACCTTCGCACCTATTTAAGCGAATATTTATTTATTTCGACGGCTTACGCCTTTAACGACGACATTGGACTATTCTATAAAAATCAAACAGACGTATTAACAAACAATGACATAAACAAAGACCTAACTATGTTGACTAAATGGACAAACACAAACTTACTTACACTTAATGAAAAAAAATGCAATATTATCCATTTTGAAACTAGAAAAAAATGTCATAAAGTAGATGCTTACATAAATAATGAACGACTTACTGAAATTGAACATGTTAAATACTTAGGACTAACAATAGACAGACAATTAACATGGACAATTCATATCAACAATTTAATTAGCAAAGTGGCGACATTATCGAGTCTTTTTTTAAAAATCAAAAATTTTATTCCAAAAACGGAAAAAATTCTAATGTATGAAGCCTATGTAAAAACTAAAATATGTTATACGCAACTATTATGGGGAGCAGGATATCAAAATGACATAAACAGACTACAAAGACAACAAAATAAAATATTAAAGTTAGTGTATGACCTTCCCTATTTAACTGCAACTAGAGAACTTTTTAAACAAACTAAGCAATTAAATATAACTGAACTCTTTCAACTAGAATCATTAAAATTTATCCATAAATTAGCCACTAATGTAATTGTAGACGAAGAACTAAAACTAGTAAAAAATTGTAGTCAACATGGACATAATACGAGAATATCAGACAAATACCATATACAACTTTCTAAAACAAGACAAGGACAATCAAGACTAATGAACCAGGGACTGAAATTATATAATAAACTACCAGACAAAACTAAACAAAAGACTCAGACAAACTTTTCAAAAGACGTAAAAAATATTATCTTGAACAACAGAGTATAAATGAAAAATGTATATATTATTTTATGTAATATTATTGTAATAATCCGTAAGGGTTTATAAATAAATTTTCAAATGAAAAAAAAAAACAACGTGTAAAATAATATCGAAAAACAATTAAAATTAATTAAAATTTTTTAAACACAGTATAAAAGATATAGATACATGAAATAAAATCAGCAGAAAATAAGGAAAGATAAGTTAAATAATAAATTATAACATTGGTATGCAGCAAATTAGCAAATTAAACGAGGACTTAAACAGAATATCTGAGTGGCTCAAAATTAATAAACTTCAGCTTAATGTTGGAATAACAAAATACACGGAGTTAGGAAGGAAAAAGCCAAACCCAAGGATGAATGTACTTATTGATAATGAAACCATAGAAAAGGTTAATGAAATGAAATATTTGGGGATAATACTTGATTCAAAATTGACATTAAATGCAAACTTTGAACACGTTAATAAAAAAATATCAAAAAAAATATTTTTCCTTAGTAGATTGAGAAATAAATTAAATAAAGATACTGCAGAACTAATTTACAAAACAATCATTCTTCCACATATAGATACTGCTCAACAATATTTTATTTTTATTTTATCTTATTTTATTTATTGGGGATATCAACAGTAATACATGTAATACAAATATAACAAATAACATATACAGAGAATAAAACCAATGACAGATATCCACAGAAATACATTAAATACACGTACAATACATACTAGTGTGTTTGTGTGAGTGTAAGTGAGTGAGAGGGTGGGTGTGTGGGTGTTATATTGGAAAGAGGGTGTCAGGTATCGAAAATATAAATATATATAAAATATTAAGAAATAGATAAAATTTAATAAAATAAAATAAAACTTTATTATTGAAACTAAGTATAAGACAAAAAAGAATGTTTTAAGACGCGCATTTTAAATGTTATTTTTTTACAATCAAATGGATCAATAAGGGGAAAGTTCAAATTATATTCACTAGCAAAACGTATAAGTGGAGAGTTCTGGGCATAGTTCGTACGAACTGCTGGCACATGAAATAGAGAGCTCGACGTGTGACGGGTGCGGTAGCCGGGGACATTTAATGATAACTCTGACAAAAGAGCCGGACTATCAAGGCGTCCACTGAGTATGTCATGAAGCACCCCCATGTCCAACAGTAGACGGCGATCTTCTAAAGTAAGCAAAAATTATTTTTATTTTTATTATTTTTAGCAAACGAAGGAAATTTAAATAAACTAGAAATTTTACAAAATAAAGCGATGAGAATAGTTCTTAAGAAAAATAAATACAGCAATGTAAAAAAAATGAGAGATGAACTAAAATGGTTATCTGTAAGAAGGAGACTTAAATTTAATATGTTGATATTTATACATGAATTTTTTCACGATAAATTACCAAAATATTTTAAGGATAAAGTTGTCTTAAACAAAAACTGTCATGAATATGCTACTGGACAAAAGGATAAAATAAGACTACCATTATTGAAAAGAGCCGAGTCGCAAAATTGTTTGATGTATAAGGGTTTAAAAATGTATGATGAGATGCCTGAATGTATGAAGAATGAAAAGTGTCTGAAAGAATTTAAAAATAAATGTATAAGTTACTGTAAGGAAATGTAAATATATATAGATGATGTAAGTGTACATAATAGTTTAAATTAGTTTTAATATAAGCTAACTTTTTTTTATTTTTCACCACCATGGCTGTTCAACGTGTATATCGATAACTGCATGAAAGAACTGAAAGGCTTAAGAATGGGAGCAAAAATGGGTGATTTAAAAGTCAATTGTCTTTTGTATGCTGACGATGCTGTACTCCTTGCTAATAACAAAGAGGAACTGCAATTCTTGGTAACAAAGGTCTACGATGTATGCAAGAGAAGCGATTATCTGATGAATGTCGATAAATCGAATGTGATGGTTTTTGAAAGAAATGAAAGTATGACTAAATGTGAAATCACTGTGAATGGAGTTATACTAAAACAAGTAGAGGAATTTGTGCATCTGGGAAGTATGTTCACTAGGGATGGAATGGAGGGTGAGTGCCGGGAACAGAGTGAACGGTGCACTTAAATCGACCTTGGCAAATAAATGCTTGTCACAAGAGGCAAAATTGGCAGTTCACAGCGGAGTCCTGGTCCCATCCCTGATGTATGGGAGCTAAGTATGGACTTGGAAAAACAGGGATGAAAGTAGGCTGAATGCTGTCGAAATGCGATCTCTCAGGCGAATGTGTGGTAAAACTATGTACGATAGATGCACAAATGTTGAGATCCGTACATTATGTAAGGCTGAGACGAGCATTATCGACAAAATCAAGAAAGGAGCTCTGCGCTGGTTTGGACATGTAGAACGAATGGACAGCGAGAGAACGGCTAAGAATATTTACAATGCGAATGTTGACGGATGCAGAAATAGAGGAAGACCGAGAAAGACATGGCACGACCGAATCCAACAAATACTTAAAGATGGACATGTCAAAAGTCGGAATAATCGGCGCGCGTGCATGAGAAGATGTATGAATGTAGAGGAAGCGAGATCTGTATGCAAAGATAGAGTGTTGTGGCGTTCTATCCTCTCTGCCTACCCTTACGGGGAACAGTGTGATGGTTTGTTGTTGTTTATATTAATATTTAAAAAAAGAATGTTTTCACACTAGAATATTTCATAGTCCCTGGGCTGGTACCTGAAGCATAAGACTGATCATCTTACCTTCACGTAACAAAAATGATCAAAATACGCTGCGATCGGTGTAATAGAATATGGACATGTCAAAAGTCGGAATAATCGGCGCGCGTGCATGAGAAGATGTATGAATGTAGAGGAAGCGAGGTCTGTATGCCAAGATAGAGTGTTGTGGCGTTCTATCCTCTCTGCCTACCCTTACGGGGAAACGGGGGCGTGACGGTTTGTTTGTTTGTTTTGTTTAAGCTAACTTAAGAAATAAATAAAAAAAAAATTAAAAAATTAAAATGTATTGAAGTAACAGAGGCGATCTATCATAGAATAAACAATAAAACACTTTTTTAATTAAGAAAAGAAATGATTAAAAAGTAATGATTTTAATTGGTATAAAGATAAATTAAATAATAAAAATTAATTAAATTAATTCAAGTCTAGACATGTGCAAGGCGTATGACCTGTCATTGGCTGGTTTGCTCTGCGAAATACGACAGAAAAGTTTCTGGCCAAGCACCAGAAACTTTTCTGCGCACTTGTCGATCTGCAAAAGGCATTTGACAGCGTTGACAAAGAGAAATTGTGGAAATTATCGGAGTGTGGAGTAAATGGTAACCTGACAAGGGCTATTGCGTCACTGTATAAGGACAGCGCAGCATGCGTGAAGGTGAATGGGTCATTCACATGGTGGTTTAATATTCCGAAAGGAGTCTAACAGGGATGTGTAGTGTCATCGTGGTTGTTCAACGTATACATCGATAACTGTATGAAAGAACTGAAAGATTTAAGAATGGGAGCAAAAATGAGTGGTATAACTGTTGACTGTCTTCTGTATGCGGATGATGCCGCGCTTCTTGCTAGCAGCAAAGAAGACCTTCAATTCTTGGTAACAAAAGTCTACGCTGTATGCAAGAAAAGCGATTTGCTTATGAATGTTGATAAATCCAAAGTGCTGGTTTTTGAAAGGGATGAAAATATAACTAAATGTGAGATCAGCGTGAACGGAGATATTCTGAATTTGTGTACCTGGGAAGTATGTTTACTAGGGACGGAAAGGCCGAGAAAGATATTGAAAGGAGGGTGAGTGCCGGGAACAGGGTGAACGATGCACTGAAATCTACTTTGGCAAACAAATGTTTATCTCAGGAGGCTAAACTAGCAGTTCACAACGGAGTTCTAGTTCCAATTCTAATGTATGGGAGCGAAGTATGGAATTGGAAAAATAATGATGAAAGTAGGTTTAATGCTGTCGAAATGCGATCCCTCAGGCGAATGTGTGGTAAAACGATGCATGATAGGTGCGCAAATGTCGAGATCCGCGAAGTGTGTAAGGCCGAGACACGCATTATTGACAGAATCATGAAAGGGGTGCTGCGTCGGCTCGGACATGCGGAGCGAATGGACAGCGAAAGAACGGCAAAAAGGATCTACGATGCAAACGTTGATGGATGCAGAAAACGAGGAAGACCGAGAAAGACATGGCACGATCAAGTCTATCAAATACTTGAAGATGGACATGTCGAGAGTAGGAATAATCGGCGTGCGTGCATGCATGAGAAGATGTATGAATGTAGAGGAAGCGAGATATGTATGCAAAGATAGAGTGATGCGGCGATCTATCCTTTCTGCCTACCCTTACGATGAAACGGCGTAATGGTTTGTTGTTGTTGTGAAAAAAATATTTTAGGCATTTATATCCTGTACGAGGTGCGGTACAAATATGGTGAGTGAACAAGTCCAATAGCATGATCCATTGAGACAGTCAGTGTCGAGTTCAAACGAGTTTTAATTTGTCAGTCGGCCTCCAGCAGTGGCAAATGGTGTCTTTTTTATAGGTAAGCAATTTTTTTTTTCACAATTTCTACCTGCATGTCGTCATTCATCATTCCCTGGTTGGAGCATATGGTGCCCACGAAGATCCCCCAGGATCTCAGATCTCGGAGACTCTTCCTTTATTTTATCAATTATACCTGACTCATCATCATTCGTAACCGCTGTCATATATTGACTTTTCATACATTCGTCTAAGAGATCCCCTTTCGACCACGTTCAAGCAGACTTTCATCCTCTGCCAATTCCATGTTTGTGATGGTTTGTTGTTGGCTGGTTTTGATTGGCCACTTTACACGCTGTTACATTTATCATCTGTTGACTTTTGTGAAGTAAAAGAGCTGAAACCTTTTTTTTTTATTTGAATTTTTTTTTATAAACCAAACAAACAAACCGTCACGCCGTTTCCCCGCAGGGGTAGGCAGAGACATATCACTCTATCTTGGCATACAGACCTCGCTTCCTCTACATTCATACATCTTCTCACGCACGCACGCCGATTATTCCTACCCTTGACATGTCCATCTTCAAGTATTTGACGGACTCGATCGTGCCATGTCTTTCTCGGCCTTCCTCGTTTTTTGCATCCATCAACATTCGCATTGTAAATATTCTTAGCCGTTCTCTCGCTGTCCATTCGTTCTACATGTCCAAACCAGCGCAGAGCTCCTTTCTTGATTTTGTCGATAATGCTCGTCTCAGCCTTGCATAATGTACGGATCTCAACATTTGTGCATCTATCGTACATAGTTTTACCACACATTCGCCTGAGAGATCGCATTTCGACAGCATTCAGCCTACTTTCATCCCTGTTTTTCCAAGTCCATACTTCGCTCCCATACATCACAAACTTCATAGAAAACTTTCAAACAAACCAGAGGATAGAATGCCATAACTCTCCTTCTTGGCATACAGACCTCGCTTTCTCTACATGCATACATCTTCTCATGTATGCACGCACGCCGATTATTCCCACTTTTGACATGTCCATCTTCAAGTATTCGATGGACTCGATCGTGCCATGTCTTTCAATTCTTTTTTTCGTATATGCATTCTCGTCAAATGCCAACCTGGTAATGGATAAAAAAAAACATTTACGCTACTATCTTATTTAACATTTTAATTGCTATAAATATCCTCGTGGCAAAGTTCTACATTTCGCTGAAAACCGCACGTAAATCGGCCCAGCAGTTATTCAGCCCATCGAGGGCACACACACGAACATTGCCTTTTTTTATATATATACATTGGCGGACGTAAATACCTTCTTTATCCGGCCAGCGAAGTATTGAACGTCACTACGTCACGTCGCGCGACGTATTATTTGAGCAATATTTATTCAGCTGCTTACACCTACGTTATTTCATAAATGCTTTCAAGCAGTATAAAACAATTGAAGCCTGTCCTTTGGATGAAGAATACACGACTGTGCGTCAGGGGCGAACCGTGTTTAGAAGCGATTATGCGCAGCTTACTATTATATTTGACCAACCATTAATAATGTTTTACTGTAACTATTTACAGAAGAGCAAATTAATTATTACTAATTATTTTTTTCATATTTTTATCCTAATATAAATATTAATAAAGCGCGCCCAGCGCCTGCGGCGCGCCAAGAAACTAGCCGATTATTCCAGCTTATTTTTTCATACAAATAAGTGTACCATATTTTGAATGTATTAATTCCAGTGCGAGTTTTTTCTCCTAGATTAAACTTGCAGATTACACAAATTATTTGAAGATTCTTGATTTGAAAAACAGTATTTCAAACATTGTTTCTTAAGGGCTATTTATCTTTGAGATGGTACTTTTGACATAAGACCATAATTACTTTCATGCGTCATATTGCGGGACATATGGCGCTCGACGCGGCCGTTTTTAGCACTATTAATTACTAGAACAATTCGGCCAGTTGACATTTCAATTGAATACCTAATATTAATGTTTAAACTTTTAATTCGTAGTACTATTTTTTGTTTATTTTTTAATTATTTATTTTTTCAAAAATATTTACAAAAAATTCTTAAATTAAAGTCCTGCTGAGTTGCATACGTACAACTCGTCAGCAGGTTCTTATAAATTACATTAATTATTTACACTTAGCCTACATTAACAATAATTTTACTTGAAAAACAATTACAGATTACATTTTGAAAAATTAAAAACTATCACTAATACAAAAAACTTTTTTCTAATAACCATAATTTGAGCAAACGTCGAACTCCTGTATTTAACTCAGTATTTTTAATATTGTTTGGTAACATATTAAATATTTTAGGTATACTGTATTGCAGTGTCCTTTTGCCATATTTATTGCAGTATCTAGGAACAGCTAGCCCTTCCATACTAGTAAACCTGGTGTTGTAATCATGTACCAACTTGAGTTTATACTCGGAGTGCGACGCATGCTGACAAATTAATTTGTACCAAAGTAGAGCCCTAACAGATAATTTATTTACAGATTTATACATTAATGATATTGAAATATTGTGTCTCTGGCGGTATACATCTTTATGTAGTAGCAATTTGATCATAGAATTTTGCAAGGTTTGAATAAAATTAATATTAGTTTCACTTGATAACCCCCAGGAAGTTATGGCGTATCGTATAATTGATTCAGAGAGAGATAAATAAATAATTCGTAAAGTATTAACAGGGACATAATATTTTAATATGTACATTCTATTACTTATTGCTCTTAATCGCTTACACAATTTTCTAATATGTACATCCCATTTAAAATTACAATCTATAGTTAAACCTAAATAAACATACTGCTCAATATTTTCAATATTTTCACACATGCACGGTTGCATAATATCACTATGGATACACGTAGAGTTATGTGATAAAATTGACGGTGTTGTGTGAGTTTTATAGTTCTAGTTAATGAATTATGTATTAAAATAATGGGTAGTATATCCAAATAATAAAATATATCACGAAGTTACGTCGTTTGAGTTGATTTCATGGATGAGAGTTGTTGCATCAAACAGAACTAAATTTAAAGTAAATATTACTTACATCACGGGTGGCCAACCTTCATGGAAGGCAATATAGAAGTCTAGGCATCTACAGGGCTTATGACCTGTCAATGGCTGGTTTAAGTGGCCACTTTACACACTGTGTAACATTCACCATTCTGCCCATATTTGAACCTCTATATTCCTTCAATTCTTTAATCTGTTGATGTTTGTGAAGTTAAAGAGCTGAAACCTTTATTTATGCGGGTGAGATTCATCTAATTGAATTATTTCACATACATACTAGACTAGGCAACGCCTGAAAATGTTATTTTTTCATTTTCTATACTTCTTCATGGACCAGGTAATTTATCAACAATATTTTGAGTTTGTCCAAATTTTTGTAGACAAGAACTGGATTCAACTCCCTGGGGAGCTGTTAATATTAACATATTACAACAGAGATGAAGAACATTTACAAACATCAACAGATGAAAGAATTGAAGGAATGTAGAGGTTCAAATATGGGCAGTTACTTTCATCCTTCTTTTTTCAACACCACGCTTCACTACCATACATAAGGGTTGGTACCAGAACTCCGTTATGTACTGCCAATTTTGCTTCTTTGATAAGTTCTTATTTGCTACTATCGATTTTAAGGCACCATTAACTATGTTTCCGGCACTAACCCTTCTCTCAATGTACTTATCCACATTTCTGTCTCTTGTAAACATACTTCCCAAATATACAGATTCTTCAACCGGCTTTAATCTGTCTCCATTTGCTGTAATCTTACATACCTACGGTATATAAAATTTATTATATTTTCAACAATATTTTGAGTTTGTCCAAATTTTTGTAGACAAGAACTGGATTCAACTCCCCGGGGAGCTGTTTATATTAACATATTACAACAGAGATGAAGAACATTTAAGAGAAGGTAATATAGAAGTCTAGGCATCTACAGGGCCCATGACCTGTCAATGGCTGGTTTAAGTGGCCACTTTACACACTGTGTAACATTCACCATTCTGCCCATATTCGAACATCTATATTCCTTCAATTCTTTCATCTGTCGATGTTTGTGAAGTTAAAGAGCTGAAACCTTTATTTATGCGGGTGAGATTCGTCTAATTGAATTATTTCACCTACATACTAGACTAGGCAACGCCTGAAAATGTTATTTTTTCAATTTCTATACTTCTTCATGGACCAGGTAATTTATCAACAATATTTTGAGTTTGTCCAAATTTTTGTAGACAAGGACTGGATTCAACTCCCTGGGGAGCTGTTTATATTAACATATTACAACAGAGATGAAGAACATTTATGAGAAGGTAATATAGAAGTCTAGGCATCTACAGGGCTTATGACCTGTCAATGGCTGGTTTAAATGGCCACTTTACACACTGTGTAACATTCACCATTCTGCCCATATTTGAACATCTGTATTCCTTCAATTCTTTCATCTGTTCATGTTTGTGAAGTTAAAGAGCTGAAACCTTTATTTATGCGGGTGAGATTCATCTAATTGAAGAAAACAGTCTTTTAAAGTTTGAATTAATTTGATAATATTTTGTCGTCCGCGAATGTTTGCAGACCGGCTGAATATTATTGGTAAATCGAAACAAAACAATTACAAATCTAAATTGGTCGTTTTAATATTTTTAAATAAAGTAAACGTGCCATTTGTATCGGAATAAAATCGACCCAACCGGCTTTCGGGCACTATAACAAAACTTCAAATAGAAAAACCATATCGTGAACTAGTTAAACGAATTAGAAAATGTATATACATATTTATTAGAGTAAGGAATAATTTAAAAATCAATCATTTAAAAATAGCTCATTACTCAATTGTACAATCTTTCTCCTACAATATGGTATTGTAGGATGGGGTGGTGCATATGCCAATATATTAACCATGGAGTTGAAACAGTGTTTGATTTACTTAGTTTTTTTATTGCTTACTTCTTGGCACGAACACTTGACCAATTTACTATTATACTCTATTTTTTATACATTTATTGATAATGTTTTAACTTTGCTGGAATTCCTCTCGTCCATGCGCTTTGTAGCTGCACGATGATTATGTCATCTAGCTTTCATATATCACCTTTAAAATACCTCAATTTTGTAAATGGGGTCTAGAATTCCAATCGTCTATGCGCTTAGTAGCTGCAAGACGTGTTGTAATCTTACTCCTTTTTATTATTCATATTATTATTTTTTTTTAATACACTAAATTTATTTGTCAATATTTAAAATGTGTAAATGGGGGCTAAATTTTAACTGTCTATGCGCTCTGTAGCTGCAAGACGTCCTGTAATCTAGCTCCTATCTATCATATTTTTTGATTGATCTTAATTGAAAACGAGGAACTAGAATCCCAACCGTCCACGCGCTCTGTAGCTGCAAGACGCACTGAGGTGATTTTCACGAAAATGGCACTATATAAATTATCCAACTATATATATAAATAAACCCTCTTAAAATAGTACAAAGATTAATTATTAAAGTGATTTTAAAGAAACCCTTAACATTCAATACGGAAAGTCTATTTAAAATATTTAAAGTTCATACAGTAGACACTCTTTATAAAATAAATTCTATTATACAAATATATAAAAAATAAAAAATAAAAGAATTTGAAATGAATAAGTCACTCAGATACCAACATAATATCAAAATTCCTAAATTCCACACAGGACACGGTCAAAATAGCTTTTTCTTCAAAAGTGTAAAAAATTATAATAATCTTCCCAATGAACTAAAAACCATTAAAAATAATATATCAATTGTGAAAAAAGTAGGATTTTTTTAATGAGGAACTTCAGCCCTACGGGAAATTGGATACAAAAAATGTTTTCTTACGCGGGGTAAAAATTAGAGCATTAAATTGTACTACCAAGTTTCTTGAAAATGTACAGAAAAAATAATAAAAAATATTTTGATAAAAACGCACTACTTTAAATGACGTCACTGGTTTATGTGAATCGACCTATGAACTGAGAGCTATGGAAGATTTCCGGTCTGCTTGTCGCTTCTGGACCAATGGGAAGAACTGAATGAGAACAAGCGGAAATGAACGAGTCAATTCATACACGACTTGGAATTCTTTGGGATAGATCTTCCGGCTTTTCGTAGATCTCTTCGCGACTAAACAGTGTGGGATGAGGTTGGATTGGCACGGTTTAGCTCGAAGTCTTAGTTTTTATGAATATATTGTATACAATTATTGTTTTGCCCTTGTTTGTCTTTGCTAAATAGTTTCATGTTCTTTTTGTTCACCCTCGATAATGGTATCTAGCATACTTGTGTCACAAAAATGTTGTGTTTTGATGAACAGTTTATTATGGCAACTAAAACAACGAGCATATAGATAATAATGTAAATAAATCACTAAAATTACTTGATTTTATTAACAGAATATCCTCTGATTTTATTAATGTCCGTACAATCAAAACTTTTTATTGCTCGACTGTTCGCCCTCTTCTAGAATATGCCTCCTAGAATAGTGGGCTGGTCTCCATTCTATGTGAATCGCATAAATCACATTGAATCAGTCCAACATCGCTTGCTTCGAAAAGTAGCGTGGATGCTCGGACTAGAGAGAGGTTATTATTCTTATGCTGATATAGAGCCAATGTAGCATATTTCTAGTCTACAAAAACGTAGAACTAATATTGACTCCATATTTATGTTCGGCATACTATATGGTATAATCAATGTTCCATCATTACTGGGACAAGTCAAATTCAATATTCCGACTCGTAGATTGAGAAACCATGAAGTACTGTTCATCGATCAGCATAGAAAAAGCTATGGCCTTAATTCTCTTGTCGTATTGTCAACTCGAGACAAGATCGTCTGGACTTTTTTGGTTTAAGTTTACGATTTAAACGAACGCTTAATTAATAGTCCAGATCTTGTCTCGATGTCCCTTATGTTTGTCAATACTTCTTTTCTTTTTTAAAACGTTTTAAACTATCCTTTTATTAGAATATTTAAGCCCTATTAATTGTATACATGGACAATGTCCGTTAATAAATAAAACCTTCCAAAGGAAAATGGGACAACGAAACGTCGATTTTGTCTATTTTAGTTAGGCATAGAAGGTTTGAAATGCCATGGTCCTTTTCCATAGCATCGGAGAGGCATCTTCAAGGCAATGACAGGAAAACAATGTTCTATTCAACAACAATATTTTGAGTTTGTCCAAATTTTTGTAGACAAAGACTGGATTCAACTCCCTGGGGAGCTGTTTATATTAAAAATTAGATGAATCTCACCCGCATAAATAAAGGTTTCAGCTCTTTAACTTCACAACCATCAACAGATGAAAGAATTAAAGGAATATAGATGTTCAAATATGGGCAGAATGGTGAATGTTACAAAGTGTGTAAAGTGCCAATGACGTGTCATAAGCCTTGTAAATGCCTAGACTCCCATACTCGCCTCTCAAAAATGTTGCGGCAAATTTGACTATCGTAGTCTTTCATTTCTTGAGTTTTTGGAGATACTCATTATTGCATACAGATATTATGTATATCTGGGTAGTATGTTTACTAGAGATGGAAATATGGACGAGGATATTGAAAGGAGGGTTAGTGCCGGTAACAGAGTTAATGGTGCCTTAAAGTCTGTCGTAGCAAATAAGTGTCTATCGCAAGAGGCTAAATTAGCAGTTCATAATGGAGTTCTGGTACCAGCCCTAATGTATGGAAGCGAAGTATGGAGTTGGAAAAAAAGGGACGAAAGTAGACTGAATGCTGTTGAAATGCGATCCCTCAGGCGAATGTGCGGAAAAACAATGTACGATAGGTGCCCTAATGTCGAAATTAGAGCAGAATGCAAGGCTGAGTTAAGCATTATCGACGAAATTAAGAAAGGTCTTTTGCGATGGTTCGGTCATGTGGAGCGAATGAATGATGAAAGAACGGCTAAATAAGCAGTTCATAATGCAGTTCTGGTACCGACCCTAATGTATGGAAGCGAAGCATGGAGTTGGAAAAAAAGGGACGAAAGTAGACTGAATGCTGTTGAAATGCGATCCCTCGGGCGAATGTGCGGAAAAACAATGCATGATAGGTGCCCTAATGTCGAAATTAGAGCAGAATGCAAGGCTGAGTTAAGCATTATCGACAAAATTAATTAATTGATGGTCCGGTCATGTGGAGCGAATGAATGATGAAAGAACGGCTAAAAAGATTTACGATGCGAATGTGTCCGGTTGTAGGAGTCGAGGAAGGCCGAGAAAGACGTGGCATGATCGAGTACAGCAAATTCTTGAAAGCGGTCATGTGAAAAGTCGGAATAATCGACGTGCGTGCATGAGAAGATGTATGAATGTGAAGGAAGTGTGCCAGGACAGAGTGGTGTGGCGTTCTATCCTCTCTGCCTCCCCTACCCCTCTATTATATAGATATTATGTGGTAGGCACGCTGGCTATATGGCACAGCGCGTGTCATGTACAAGTGTGCTGTAGCTTAGCAATTCATACAGCACATAAAGTCTGCTCTATTTTTAGAACCCATAAAAGAATGAATTCATTATCTCTACGGACGCTAAGCGGTTTTTAAATGATTATTTTCAACAATCTTAATTGACGGACAATATTATTGCGAGATGTATTAACTCTTGTGTGGCTGGATGACACACTGGGCTACATACAATACATTAAAAAAAATATATTAATCAATATCTATATCATGTAATTAAAAATAGTCCAGAAACCGCCTACGCACAGCAAACAGAAGGCGACTAAACTACTCATAAATGAGTAGGCTTACGTTTTGACCCATTAGTTTATTTGTAGACGTCGTTCAGTACGCAATTCCTGATTTGACTTCAACTATGCCGTGTTTTTTTTTTATATAAACAAACGGCAAATCTGCCTTTTACAAACATGTATAATACTAACAAATTTGGATTAATATATATATATATATATTTTAAACATGTATTTCCTTATACCCAAGATTTATAAAAAAAAAGCTAAACCAAAAATTATACAAGATTTATATTTAAAAAATTAACCTAAAAATTATACAGCATATTTAGTAGAATGTTTAAATAATAAAACATTATACAGCATACAACAAGAAAATCGTTAGTACTGTTTCACACAGCTAGGCAAAGTGAACAAAAAACTGTACATATATAAATATATATATTATGAAATGCATGAATAAATAAATATAATTACCATTCACCATCTTTAATACAATACCCTACACTAAACATATCCGATACGTGGGAATAACTATTGCCTAGTTCTTGAAGTCTGTTTAATACGGCATTACAAGTATACACTGTCCGTGAATTGTCGCTACAAAACGGTGGCACCTGTCTAGTCATTCTTCCAGGCGCCCTGAAGTTGATGAGAGATAACAGTTCAGGGCAATACCATATTGAATTTACAATTTTGAATAAATTTAAAAGGTCTATAATTTTTCTTCTATCGTTAAGTTTTAACAAATTCAATGTTTTTAGTCAAAAATCGTAATTCAAAAATTCATGACTGATTCTAAGTTTAAAATTTATATACCGTAGAATTTTTTTTGGACTCTTTCAAGAGAATGTTGTGTCCTTTTAAAGTGTAGAAATACTGCTAGGATCGTAAAGAAACAGGATGCAATCACATTTCACGTGTAATTAGCAAATGAATGTGTATGTAACAAATGCATCACTTAAAAATTCAATTATTTTCTATCTCTCAGATTGTCGAAGAAACAAAACGAACATTTCGTTAGTGTTGCCAGGGTAGTAATTTTGTTTACGCTACTTTGCTCATCTAATGAGAGACCTAATGAAAATTGGATCTCGGATTAAACAACTCTATCGTGGGCATTTGACCGACATTATCTTTAAAACATCAAATATTATTTAAAATGATATAAAAGTTTTATGTAAAATAATACTCACATATTTGGCTTAATATATATATATATATTTAAACATGTATTTCCTTATACCCAAGATTAAAAAAAAAAAAAGGTAAACCAAAAATTATACAAGATTTATATTTTAAAAAATAACCTAAAAATTATACAGCATATTCAGTGGAAAGTTAAAATAATAAAACATTATACAGTAAAACAACAAGAAAATCATAAGTCTTTTTTAAAAAAACTGTACATAAATATATTATGAAATGCATGAATAAATAAATATAATTACCATTCACCATCTTTAAAAAAGTTCAAAAGGTTTGTTCTATAGGAACAATACCCCACACTAAATATATCCGATACGTGGGAATAACTACCGTCGAGTTCGTGAAGTCTATTTAATACGGCATTACAAGTATACACTGTCCGTGAATTGTCGCTACAAAACGGTGGCACCTGTCTAGTCATTCTTCCAGGCGCCCTGAAGTTGATGAGAGATAACAGTTCAGGGCAATCCCATATTGAATTTACAATTTTGTGTGTATATGTGTGTATTGTGTTATATATGTCTTTTATCGATTTTCCAGGATTGCATTCGTCTAAATGCATATTTTGAAAAATTCGGAGGATGTTTTTTGTACAGGGTGTTCATTAAACCCTGTCACATCCGAAACCACAATGATCAGTATGGGCAAGAAGACATATTAGCATATATATAAAAAATATTTAGAACAAAGAAAATTTAAAAAAACAAATGGTTTTGGTGCTTACTTCTGCAGGGAGGGGAGAAGTAAGGGGATGGCGGTGCAGTATCAGATTCCCCCCCCGTCCTTTTGCCCCGGCAGAAGTAAGCAACAATTTTTTTTTTTAAATTTTATTCGTTCTAAAAAAATATTTTAATGTGCCAATATGTCCTCTTGCTCATACTGATCATCGTGGTGTTCGGATGTGACAGGGTTTAATGAACACCCTGTATATTAAAAAAGTTTGTATTTTAACGTCTACAAACAATTATTTTTAATGGATACTAAATTTGATAATTTCCTTACAATTTCTTAATTTCTACATATTAAGTTATTTTTTATGGATTTTTAGTAATGTCTTAATAACATATTACAACAGAGATGAAGAACATTTAAGAGAAGGTAATATAGAAGTCTAGGCATCTACAGGGCTTATGACCTGTCAATTGCTTGTTTAAAGTGGCCACTTTACACACTGTGTAACATTCACTATTCTGCCTATATTTGAACATCTATATTACTTCAATTCTTTCATCTGTTTATGTTTGTGAAGTTAAAGAGCTGAAACCTTTATTTATGCGGGTGAGATTCATCTAATTGAATTATTTCACCTACATACTAGGCAACTCTATATGACCTTCTCTTAAATGTTCTTCATCTCTGTTGATTACATGTTAATATAAACAGCTCCCCAGGGAGTTGAATCCAGTCCTTGTCTACTAAAATTTGGACAAACTCAAAAAATTGTTGATAAATTACCTGGTCCATGAAGAAGTATAGAAATTGAAAAAATAACATTTTCAGGCGTTGCCTAGTCTAGTATGTAGGTGAAATAATTCAATTACACGAATCTCACCCGCATAAATAAAGGTTTCAGCTCTTTAACTTCACAAACATCAACAGATGAAAGAATTGAAGGAATATAGATGTTCAAATATGGACAGAATGGTGAATGTTGCACAGTGTGTAAAGCGGCCACTTAAACCAGCCATTGACAGGTCATAAGCCCTGTAGATGCCTAGACTTCCATATTACCTTCTCTTAAATGTTCTTCATCTCGAAAAGTAGCGTGGATGCTCGGACTAGAGAGAGATAATTATTCTTACGCTGAAATAGAGTCAATGTTAAATATTTCTAGTCTACAAAAACGTAGAACTAATATTGACTCCATATATATGTTCGGCATACTAAATGGTATAATCGATGTTCCATCATTACTGGGACAAGTCAAATTCAATATTCCGACTCGTAGATTGAGAAACAATGAAGTACTGTTCATCGATCAGCATAGAACAAGCTATGGCCTTAATTCTCTTGTCGTATTGTCAACTCGAGACAAGATCGTCTGTACTTTTTTTGTTTAAGTTTACGAGGATTTAAAAGAGCACTAAATAAATAGTCCAGATCTTGTCTCGATGTCCCTTATGTTTGTCAACGCTTCTTTCTTTTTGTTAAATGTTTTAAACTATTCTTTTATTGTAATATTTAAACCTTATAAATTGTATACATGGACAATGTCCGTTAATAAATAAATAAATATCGGATGTTATTGATAATTTCGCCGTTAATTCCTATTCCCTTTCTGACATCAGAGAGAGCATTCTTAAATATATTGTCCGAGTATGAGTTAAAAAGTAAGGGCGATAATATGCAGCCTTGTCTCATTCCACGCTCAATTGCAATATCTCTCGTTACAGTGTGACCTAATCTTATCACAGCTGTCTGCTGCCAGTAAAGGTTCTTTATGAAATCTGCATCCTTGTCATCCAGCTGGCACTCTGTAATTCTGAATGCTTTACTCTTCACCGGAGAGTGCTGAAAATCCCGTGGACAGATCTAGCGACCAGCGTGGAGGTGTTGAGACGAGCCAGTGCCGAAAAAGAACTGCTGTCCTCAATAATACAGAGAAAACTCGCATATCGAATTCGAATTCGCTTCATTAGTATGGTCCCCCAATATAATGTATATATTAATCAAATTGAAAACATTCAAAAGAAATTTATAAGGAGCCTGGAATATCGTTTTGGTAACATTGAAAATGATTACGGCGCATCTTTGATCAATTTTAATATAGAATCACTACAAAAAAGGCGCCTTAGATATGATTTAATTTTTCTTTTCAAAATTCTCAATAACATAGTTGATTCGCCGTATCTTTTACAAAATATTGGTTTCCGTTGTCCTCTTCGCTATACTAGATTAAATTCCCTTTTTTATGTACCAACTTGTAAAAACAATTATACCTCGAATTCATTCATTAGACGTACCTGTAGAAATTATAACGGACTCAGTATTGATGTAGACATTTTTAACTGCACGTTGCATTTGTACAGAAAATTTCTTCATGGGGTCGATTATTTGGGATAGTTGCTGAATGTACATCTCGAGTGGTTTATGCTATGTATATGTGCCGCATGTAATGTATATGTTTGTGTATGTTTTATATGTGCGTTCATGTGTGTGCGTGGATGGCTCGGAGTGTGCATTCGGTATTTTTATTTATTTTAATTTATTACCTCCATGGAAAACGCAAATGTCAACAATTATCCTTTTCTCACTTAAAATTCTTATTTATTTTTTATTTTTTGTCACATTTAATGTTTATATCTTTTTAATTTATGAAAACTTAATTGGTCTTTTTATGTTAAAAAATTTTTGTTTTTAATACTGATTTTGTATGACTGTATGTTTTCTAAATAAAATAAAATAAAAATAAATCTGGGCCATGTCATGCGCGGAAGCAAATATACGCTTCTACAGCTTGTTATGATGGGAGAGATCGAGGGAAAGCGTGGGGTTGGAAGGGGACAGATGTCCTGGCTGAGAAACATCCCCGACTGGACAGTGGACGGGAGTGCGCGGGGTCGAGGTGCTGCTCCAGCTGGCGCAGGACCGGAATGCCTACTCTGGAGTGATCGCCAACGTCGGGGAGACCTGATATGGCACAGAAAGAAGAAGACGTATTTTTATTGTTATTTGCCTTGATCAGTTCATTAGTATTTAAACTAGTGTAATTTTGAATGATTTCATAAATAAATAAAGAAAGAGACAGATGTAACGATTTTGTCCCATTCCCACCCGAATATCGCGTCTTTTTAAATGCAGAAATATGGATAATGTGACTTTTTATGATCTGAACTCATTTAAGGCTTTTTTTAGTTAAGCCGCTTTCGTCCTAAAGGTGCGATTTTATCAGAATTTCCGCAGCTTACCAATCTAAAAACTCGCCGCTCGTCACTGCTGCGAACTGTTGCTTATCTCTCATGGCCAATGTAAAGTGTACGTGTAATTTTGAATGATTTCATGAATAAATAAATAAAGAAAGAGACCGATGTAACGATTTTGTCCCATTCTCACCCGAATATTGCGTCTTTTTAAATGCAGAAATATGGATAATGTTAATTTTTATGATCTTAACTCGTTTTAAGCTTTTTTTTAGTTAAGCCGCTTTCGTCCTAAAGGTGCGATTTTATCAGAATTTCCGCAGCTTACCAATCTAAAAACTCGCCGCTCGTCACTGCCGCGAACTGTTACTTATCTCTCATGGCCAATGTAAAGTGTACGTGTAATTTTGAATGATTTCATGAATAAATAAATAAAGAAAGAGACCGATGTAACGATTTTGTCCCATTCTCACCCGAATATTGCGTCTTTTTAAATGCAGAAATATGGATAATGTTAATTTTTATGATCTTAACTCGTTTTAAGCTTTTTTTTAGTTAAGCCGCTTTCGTCCTAAAGGTGCGATTTTATCAGAATTTCCGCAGCTTACCAATCTAAAAACTCGCCGCTCGTCACTGCCGCGAACTGTTACTTATCTCTCATGGCCAATGTAAAGTGTACGTGTAATTTTGAATGATTTCATGAATAAATAAATAAAGAAAGAGACCGATGTAACGGCTTTGTCCCATTCCCACCCGAATATCGCGTCTTTTTAAATGCAGAAATATGGATAATGTGACTTTTTATGATCTCAACTCATTTTAAGCTTTTTTTTAGTTAAGCCGCTTTCGTCCTAAAGGTGCGATTTTATCAGAATTTCCGCAGCTTACCAATCTAAAAACTCGCCGCTCGTCACTGCCGCGAACTGTTACTTATCTCTCATGGCCAGTGTACGTGTAATTTTGAATGATTTCATAAATAAATTAAGAAAGAGACAGATGTAACGGCTTTGTCCCATTCCCACCCGAATATTGCGTTTTTTTGAATGCAGAAATATGGATAAAGTGACTTTTTATGATCTTAACTCATTTCAAGCTTTTTTTTAGTTAAGCCGCTTTCGTCCTAAAGGTGCGATTTTATCAGAATTTCCGCAGCTTACCAATCTAAAAACTCGCCGCTCGTCACTGCCGCGAACTGTTACTTATCTCTCATGGCCAATGTAAAGTGTACGTGTAATTTTGAATGATTTCATAAATAAATAAAGAAAGAGACAGATGTAACGGCTTTGTCCCATTCCCACCCGAATATCGCGTCTTTTTAAATGCAGAAATATGGATAATGTGACTTTTTATGATCTCAACTCATTTAAGGCTTTTTTTAGTTAAGCCGCTTTCGTCCTAAAGGTGCGATTTTATCAGAATTTCCGCAGCTTACCAATCTAAAAACTCGCCGCTCGTCACTGCCGCGAACTGTAACTTATCTCTCATGGCCAATGTAAATAGATTAAAATTAATTGATAAATTTGATTTAAAAATGGTATCAATCACGTCTATGATGAAAAAAAATGATTAGAAGCATATTTTAAACTGGAAAAAGATTAATTTAACAGTGCTACTAAAAGTGAACTTATTGACAAACTTTAAAAAAAAAATTGTAATAAAACAAACAATACAAAAATTACATATTATACTCCCAGGAGTTATTAGAAACTCATTTGGGACCGTACATAAGAAAAAAAAAATTTTTTGACATTACATAATATTAACATATTACGACAGAGATGAAGAACATTCAAGAAAAGGTAATATAGAAGTCTAGGCATCTACAGTGCTTATGACCTGTCAATGGCTGGTTTAAGTGGCCCCTTTACACACTGTGTAACATTCACCATTCTGCCTATATCTGAACATCTATAGTCCTTCAATTCTTTCATCTGTTGATGTTTGTGAAGTTAAAAAGCTGAATCCTTTATTTATGCGGGTGAGATTCATCTAATTGAATTATTTTACCTACATAATAGACTAGGCAACGCCTGAAAATGTTATTTTTTCAATTTCTATACTTCTTCATAAAGCAGGTGGATTTATCAACAATATTTTGAGTTTATCCAAATTTTGTAGATGCTTAGACTTAAATATTTCCTTCTCTTGAATGTTCTTCATATCTGTTGTAAAATGTTAAAATAAACAGCTCCCCAGGGAGTTGAATCCAGTCCTTGTCTACAAAAATTTGTACAAACTCAAAATATTGTTGATAAATTACCTGGTCCATGAAGAAGTATAGAAATTGAAAAAATAATATTTTCAGGCGTTGCCTAGTCTAGTATGTAGGTGAAATCATTCAATTATTTGAATCTCACCCGCATAAATAAAGGTTTCAGCTCTTTGACTTCACAAACATCAACAGATGAAAGAATTGAAGGAATATAGATGTTCAAATATAGGCAGAATGGTAAATGTTTCACGGTGTGTAAAGTGGCCACTTAAACCAGCCATTGACAGGTCATAGATGCCCTGTAGATGCCTAGACTTCTATATTGCCTTCTCTTGAATGTTCTTCATCTCTGTTGTAAAATGTTAATATAAACAGCTCCCCAGGGAGTTGAATCCAGTCCTTGTCTACAAAAATTTGGACAAACTCAAAATTTTGTTGATAAATTACCTGGTCCATGAAGAAGTATAGAAATTGAAAAGACAATATTTTCAGGCGTTGCCTAGTCTAGTATGTAGGTGAAATAATTCAATTGGATGAATCTCACCCGCATAAATAAAGGTTTCAGCTCTTTGACTTCACAAACATCAACAGATGAAAGAATTGAAGGAATATAGATATTCAAATATAGGCAGAATGGTGAATGTTACACGGTGTGTAAAGCGGCCACTTAAACCAGCCATTGACAGGTCATAGATGCTCTGTAGATGCCTAGACTTCTATATTACCTTCTCTTGAATGTTTTTCATCTCTGTTGTAAAATGTTAATATAAACAGCTCCCCAGGGAGTTGAATCCAGTCCTTGTCTACAAAAATTTGGACAAACTCAAAATATTGTTAATACATAATATCATACAAATTAATACCTCCGAAATAAAAATAAAACAACTCTATACAAGAACCATAAAACACCATCCTATATAAACTACATTAATAATTATCAATATCAAAAAGATTTAAAAAATATATTTCAATTGCGACACTTCTGGATTTTTTATTCAGTTTTTCGTGTCTTAGCTCATCGGGCAGTTTATTATATTCTGAATGGCCAGTATTTATATGACCACATTTCTGATTATCGTAGGCAACTGAAATGGCTCAAAATCAGACAGCGGAGAGACTATCACTCTCTCTCACTTCTGTTCAATGTACTTCATAGTCCTGACGCTCCTATATACCTGCGTCAACGCTTATCAGTTCATGGTTTACCTCTTCGTTCTAATTCTCGAGGCACTCTCTTAATACCCATACACAATTCCTCTTTCTTCTCTAACTCATGTAGTGTCCATGCGGCTCGACTGTGGAATCATCTCCCATCCACCATCAGAGATCTTACTACATTATCTCTGTTTAAATCACGTCTGAAGAAACATCTCCTTTCTCTTCCTTTGTCTCTCCTCCTTCCTCTTTCCTCTTTTTTCCTTTTTCCTATTGAGTAATAGTTTTGATTTAAGGTAATTTATTAACAAATACGTTTATTTGTATTTTTATATATCTTTAGATTTTTAATCTTTTTTTTTCTATTGTATTATAAAAATAAAACTTTTATTTTATTGGTTGGTTGGAAGAAATTGCCATTTGGCAATAAGCCCGCCAATGTACAAATAACATTATGTACAAAAAGTTAAATAAATAATATTTTCCAAGGACCTACTGCCTAACTTTGTTGAGCAAAACTTAGACACATGAAGATTCCTTGAATAACGCGTATTGTAATTATGAATATTATGACCAAATGCGTATTTTAAATTTGAGTGAGCAGAAAAGTTGATGATATTAAAATAGTATTGGTTATGTCATGCAGTGGCATCATCTTGTAAGGAAGTATCTTTGTTTGTCGGTAGATATTCTTGACACGGGAATCCCGTTTCAGTCCAAGAATGTTTCTTAGAGCTCTGTTCTGAAGAACTTGTATTTCCGAGATCTGATTTTTGCTGGCATAACCCCATATGCATGATAAATAAGATAGGTGGGAATGAATCAAAGCGTAGTAGACGGCCAACAAAACGGAATGAGAAAGCAAGCCTCGACGTCTATGCAATCAAGTCTAAGTCATTTGAATTTTAACAAAAAGGTTTCTAACTTTTTACTAAGCTCTTTATTGTACCATTTACCATTTACTATTACATACTTACGCACCCACACACACGCACCCTCTCCCTCATTCATTCCCACACGCACATGTATCCTCTCCCTCATACATTCACGCATACACACATTCACATACACATGAATACAAACGTCACACAAATACAATTACCAAACTTCTTTTCTTATATATTATGTGTCATTATATTTACAGTGGATTTTTTTAATTGGCTTTAGTATTGTTAAGATTTTTCTAATTATTTTGTTTATGTAATAGCTGTAGAAATCCCAAATAAAATAAAATACGCCAGTTACGGGTGCTATTTTTTGATTTTACATGCTCAAATTGGTAGCTCCATGAAAGTTTGGAGTCAATAAATAGTCCCAAGCATCTAGTTACATTGGCCTTTTCAATATAGCCAGTTCAGAGAGAAAAATTGATATTTAAGTCCCGTTTGTTCCCAAAAATCATATTCTTTCCAATATACTCGTACGTACAAAATGATACGTCAATCCTCAAACCACCCGCAATAACTCAATCCGTTTTGGAATATGGGATAATTGGATGGGGATGTGCAAATGACACACTGATCAAGCAAATAATAATTGCACAAAAAGCTTTAGTGAAAATTATCTTAAGAGTCCCAGTCATAATTATTCCTATTTTGAGATAGAGCAATCTCTTAATCTGTTCTCTTAATCTGTCTTCATCGGAGAGACGTAGAACTGAGATGGACCTCTATGCATTTCAAAATACTTAATGCTTTAAGTGATGTCCCATCTCTGTTGCGATCGATTTCTTTTCGTGTTCCCAACCGCGTCACCAGAAGTCAAAATCTGCTATTTATAAAATCTTCTAAGAGCAACTTTGGTTTTATGCCCAGTGTCCAGAATGTGTAGATTAGTCAATTCGTCACACGATTTGGAATTCTTTGGGATAGATCTTCCGGCTTTTCGTAGATCTCTTCGCGACTAAACAGTGTGGGGTGAAGTTGGATTGGCACGGTTTAGCTCGAAGTCTTAGGTCTTTAGTTTTTATGAATATATTGTATATAATTATCATTTTGCCCTGTTTGTCTTTGCCAAATAGTTTTATGTTCTTTTTGTGCAGTTTCTTGCAATTATGTTTCTTCATGTAACTGTTGTAATTGACTTGGGCCGTATTTATAATAAATAAATAAATAACTAGCTCCTCGGTATATTTGAAAATCTTAATGTCAAATCTATAAAACAACTTTATGTAAAAGATCTGTTACTATACGCACACAAACACGAATCTCTGCCTTCCGTTACAAATAGGGGAAGGGTGTACAAAATGACATAGATTTTTTTGTAAAATGAAAAAATAATAATTGGTAACATATTTAGTAAAAAATCTCTTTGGTTCAAAATGTACACTATTTTTTAACATCTTAGCATTGTTGTTTTGGAAAAAATAAAAATCTATCAAATAAAAATATACTGCAAAAAACCGTTTTGCCCACCGGGTGTACAAAATGACATACGATATACTTAGATGGGATGATTATTCAAACTTTTTAAAAACAGAAGTTTTTTTATGAATATTAAGAATTAAAATATTAAATGCACACTTCACAAACAAAAATCTTGTTTTTTTTTTAAATTTCAACCAGCACATTCTGCATCAGCCCAGTTTCCACACTTCATTTATTTATTTATTTATAGTTGGATAATTTATATAGCGCCATTTTCGTGAAAATCACCTCAAGGGCGCTGTACAATTAATAAATATCCCAGTACGTCTTGCAGCTACAATGCGCATGGACGGTTGGGATTCTAGTTCCTCGTTTTCAATTAAGATCAATCAAAAACTATAACAGATAGGAGCTAGATTACAGGACGTCTTGCAGCTGCAGAGCGCATAGACAGTTAGAAATTTAGCCCCCATTTACACATTTTAAAAATTGACAAATAAATTTATTGTATTAATGATACTAAAAAAAAAAAAAAAATATGAATAGTAAAAAGGAGTAAGATTACAACACGTCTTGCAGCTACTAGGCGCATAGACGATTGGAATTCTAGACCCCATTTACAAAATTGAGGTATTTTAAAGTTGATATATGAAAGCTAGATAACCAATCACCGTGCGTACAAAGCGCATGGACGAGTGGAATTCTATCGAAGTTAGAATGATATCAATAAATTTACAAAAAATAGAGCATAGTAGTAAGTTTGTCAAGTGTTCATGCCAAGAAGTAAGCAATAAAAAACTAAATAAATAAAGCACTGTTTCAACTCCACGGTTAACAAAGGGAGATAGATGTCCGAAGAGAATCTTTTGTAGACAGTAGGTAGATATCGTCACCATGTGGCCCACTGGCTGCTGGAGAATTTCTGGAAACGCACGTGTGTAGACTGGGGGATTATGCCTATTGTTCCAACGACTCGGTGTCCATTTCGGTCCGTATTATTTCATTTTATGAGACGCAACATTCCTGTTCAATTCACATTTTTAAATGAATATTTTTTTGTACAAGTTAGTTATAGAAGTTTGATTTATCATTTTGTATGTTATTAGAAGGCAGATATTTGAAATTTTATGTATTTATCATATTACAACAGAGATGAAGAACATTTAATAGAAGGTTATATAGAAGTCCAGGCATCTACAGGACTTATGACCAGTCAATGGCCGTTTAAAACCGTTTATGCATCAGCTTTTGACGCGAAAGTACCCAAATTTTGCTACTTAGAACACTGCACCCATAATTAATAAACTACAACAGTGCTACTAAAAGTGAACTGACATTTATTGATTGACTAAATAAATAAAGCACTGTTTCAACTCCACGGTTGACAAAGGGAGATAGATGTCCGAAGAGAATCTTTTGTAGACAGTAGGTAGATACCGTCACCATGTGGGCCATTGGATGCTGGAGAATGCATTTCAACCATGTTTCACCTGGCTTTGATCTCGTATATAACTCATTACAATAAATGCATGAGCAGTCATCTTCATCGTCTGTAAGTAAAAGGTCTTCAGTGTCTGAATCAATAATACTTTTTTTTACATATCCCTTGTTTACACTTTTCCAGGATATGTTTGTTGGAACCTTCAGCTTTAGCCTCTGATATATTTGGAGTTGTATTCAAATGTCATGTTTTACGCACATAATTGCGAAGCATTATTATTCTTCTAAAGAAAAAAAAAGTTCAAACAACAACAAACCGTCACGCCCCCGTTTCCCCGTAAGGGTAGGCAGAGATGATAGAACGCCACAACACTCTATCTTTGCATACAGATCTCGCTTCCCCTACATTCATACATCTGCCCACGCACGCGCGCCGATTATTCCGACTTTTGACATGTCCATCTTTAAGTATTTGTTGGATTTAGTCATGCAATGCCTTTCTTGGTCTTCCTCTATTTCTGCATCCATCAACATTTTCATTGTAAATATTCTGCATAACTAAGTAACTATCAAATTGACGAGTTCTCTCTTTCAGGTTAGCAGGTCTGCGGGAGAATGTCCTCGCGGAGCCGCTGGAGGGTGCGAGTTCCCCGGAAGGAAGTGGCGCCGAAGAGGCGACGACGGCAGACGTACTTAAGTTACAAAGCCAAGTATTACTTAATGATACGCGTATACAAGAATTACTTCAAATAGAATCCGAATCTCTCCCTGTACTTAATGCCGGAGACGACGCCGTACCTGGGCAAGCGGAGCGACTCCAAAACTTAAAGCGAGAGCCGTTTGTCGTAGATGTAAGCAACGATATAGATGATACTAGTAAATTGTACTTAGAAGATAAGCAAAGGGAGTACTTAAGCCAAATTCCTGATCAGTTCGACGGGAATCTGGACGATTTAGACGCTAAGACATTGCCACGCGATAAATGGATCGATCTCACGCACGACATCGACGTTAACTACGACGAACTCGGCGCATACAGACCGAACAACGCTCCCGCCGATCGGCTCAAGTACTTAACGCAGCTCGGCGGGGTCGGCGAAGACGTGGAAATCGTCAGCGTCGAAAAGAAAGCCGAGGCGCAAAGCCCGAGCGAAGATCAAAACACCTGGAACTACTTCAAAGACGTCTCCTCCGACAGGACCGTCCCCGGGCACTGGATCGACCTGTCGCACGACATCGACGTCAACTACCCCGGCGGCGGCGTCGTGCTGGACGTCGAGGGCCTCGACGTGGACAAGAACGTCTTCGTCGAAGATTTCGAAGACATCGCGATCGAGCCGACGACGCGCGAAGGGGAAACAGACGCGATCGAACCGCTGGATAAAAGATTCGATTCAGAATCCAAATTTCAGAACACCAGGCGGAAAAGAGACGTTTCGACGGACGCTTCTGCTCCGAGTGGCGATCCGAAGGCCAGCACGCTGCCGGAGCCGCGTCTCGCCACCGACCCGGACGTGCCCGCCGAGCGCGCCCCCGTGGACAACTCCGGCGAGCGGCTGAGGATCGAGGCCCTCCGGGTGGAGCACGCCGACCGGGACCCGTCCTTCAGCGAGGAGGGCGTCCCGGAGCTCCTGGCCGGGACGGAAGCCAGCCTCAGGATCTTCGGCAAGGGGATCACGGAGGACACCATCATCACGTTCACGCACCAGATCAACGAGTACGAAGGCTCGTGTCTGTTCCCTGTCACGGGAAGTTTTAAGGTCAGTACAATTTGATTGCTATTTGATTTTCTTTAATAAACCCTTATTTTCAGTGGTGGGGGTCAGTGCTATGCAAGCTCCTGACGTCACTGCGATCTGTGAAGATCTATTGTGACGGGCCTCAATTATGAACGCTATCTTCATCTGTACATATCGAGACCGTATACTTAACTTCTGTACTATCTGTATCTTCCTCGGTTTGATCGAAACAAACCAATGAATGACCGCAACAATTTAGTCAGCGTTCTTTACGTCATTAACATTTAAAATGGTAGTTTTAAATTGGCGTCTGTTATAAAATGTGCCCACTTCAAAACGATTATAAACTCCAATAAATCCCAATTCAAGCGAAAAAAGATTTTTGGAAATCACCCAGGCGGTACGCTTAACGATCGTCTGTATGTATCTACCGATCTGTACCGATCGAATACAAAGCCGGCTCCTATAACGCCTCGATACATACACTCGGCAAGATAGTAAAACAGATGGAAAAAATATAATAACTAAATTTATTTTTTACAGTAGCCTAGATACTTTTATATGTTAATAGGGCAGAACCTAGCGGCATTATTTTTTGCATCTAGACGTTCGTTTTACCAAACAGTTTTGTCGGAATTTAATTCGACTTAAAAATTTACTTACTTCTCTCTCATAATTTCAATAGGCTTTTAAAAAAAAGCGCCAACCTCAAATCGATTAAATATTTAAAGGAATCGTAATTAAAGGAAAAATTCCTCGGTGGAGCAAAATTTTTGTCACTTTTAATGCGTAGATAAACGTATAGAAGAGTTCTAGACCTGTCAGTACAAACCGAATATTTCATAGTACCTGGACTGGTATCTGAAGCGTTAGACTGATCATCTTACCTTCATGTAGCAACTAAAGAACTTTTTGAACAAACTAAACAATTAAACGTAACTGAACTTTTTAAACTAGAATCTTTAAAATTTATTCATAAATTAGCCACTGATGTAATTGTAGACGAAGAATTAAAACTTGAAAAAAACTGTAGTAAACATGAACACAATACGAGAATTTCAGAGAAATATCATATACAATCTTTTAAAACGAGAAAAGGACAATCGAGACTTATAAACCATGGACTGAAATTATACAATAAACTACCAGACAAAACTAAACAAAAGACTCAGACAACCTTTACAAAAGATGTTAAAAATATTATCATTAACAGTAGAATGTAAATTTCAAAAGTGAAAACATTTTGTTAAATGTATGTAACCCGTAAGGGTTTATCAATAAAATTTAAATAAAAAAAAAAAAAAAAAAAAAAAAAAACGCTAATCAAGATACGCCGCGAGTGGTGTACCAATGCAGTGCCCTATGCACCGTTAGGTGCGGAAAGAGGTAACCTCAGTGAGGTCGCATTATTTTATCATCGATCATTGTTGATAAATAAATAAATGATTATGTGCACCCTACTCGAGTATGATCCGTGTTTTGTCCCCAGATAGTGGCCGGCAGCGTCACCGCGAACAGCGCCAAGGTCACCGTCAACCTGCCGAAGAGCACCGGCGAGAGCTTCTTCATGTGCGCCAAGCGGCCGGAGTCCGCGCAGGGCGCCGACGCCCAGCGCTTCCTGCACCAGGGCCGCGAGCCCTGGCTGCAGCTGCGCTCGTACGCCAAGCTGCTGCCGCTCTGGGCCACGCTGGGCATCATCGCCACCTGCCTGCTGTTCTCCGCGCTGTTCTCCGGCCTGAACCTGGGCCTGCTGTCGCTCGACCGCACCGAGCTGAAGATCCTCTGCAACACCGGCACGGACAGGGAGAAGGAGTACGCGCGCATCATCCAGCCGGTGCGCGACCACGGCAACTACCTGCTCTGCAGCATCCTGCTGGGCAACGTGGCCGTGAACTCCACGTTCACGATCCTGCTGGACGACCTGACGTCCGGCGTGTTCGCCGTGATCTTCTCCACCGTCACCATCGTGCTGCTGGGCGAGATCACCCCGCAGGCCATCTGCTCGCGCCACGGGCTGGCCGTGGGCGCGCGCACCATCCACGTCACGAAGGCGGTGATGGCCATCACGTTCCCGCTGTCGTACCCCGTGAGCCGCCTGCTGGACTTCCTGCTGGGCGAGGAGATCGGGAACGTCTACAACAGGGAGCGCCTCAAGGAACTCGTCAAGGTAAGAACCGCCTTTTTACCTCAAAATTCACACATTTACTTAATACCAACGGGCGTTGTCCTGCCCGAACTTTGGCTTGCCTGCTATTAGCTTAGAAAAATACTTTTCATTGATAAGTAGGTACCTAGGTACTTGTTTGCGATTAAATTCCAAAACTATTTTTTTTTTAAATTCAAATATTGAATTTAAGTAGGTACATGTAGTCCTTAAAATATAGCTTGATTAAAATGACAGCTGTCAAACTAATGTCACTAGTGATGGGAAATTAATGAATTTAAACCGTCCATGCGCTCAGTAGCTGCAAGACTTGTTTTTTTCTAACTTCCAACTTTATAAATTTGATTTTTATTCCGTTTTTAAAATATCACTTAAACTCTAAACTTCATTGTCCAATAAAAAATTTAAAAATAAAAATGTAAATAGGGGCTAGATTTCTTATTGTCCATGCGCTCTGTAGCTGCAAGACGTGTTGGGATATTCATTTATTGTACAGCGCTCTTGAGGTGATTTTTACAAAAATGGCGCTTTATAAATTATGCATACATTACATCACTGATCAAATCGATTTTATCAGTTTTTTCATGCAAACATGAAACTCTTTTTCCGAAAATTGATGTAAAAACGCATAAACAAGCCTATTATAGTGTATTTAAGACCATTATTCAATAAAAAATAAGACATTTTTACTTTTTTCATGAACAACGTCAAATGAATTATTTTTTTATTCGATCAATTTACATTGATCAATTTGTCCCATCTCTAACGTTTTTGCGAAATGACGTATCTTGTAAAAACGTCGTTAATAATTAGGTTTATTTTATTTATTTATATTTTTTAGTCTTATAGCTGATTTTATATTATTTATGTTAATTTATATGTCAAGCATTGTATTGAAAAAAAAAATTAATATGCCAGATACGAATGTTTTTTCGTGTGTCAATTTAAATCACTCCTTAGACGTCACAACAAACTTATGTCGTCACTTTTGCTGACAACTGTCATTCTAATCAAGCTATATTTTAAGGACTATAGGTACTTGTTTATGGTTGAATTCCAAAACATGAAATAAATATTTTTTGGCATTCCGATTGCTAACGTCAAACTCCGGTCTTCTCACCAACAGAGGGGTGTACTTATGTAGGAATACGATTCTTAAAAATGTATTGAATTTAATATTATTTTAATGTTACCAAAAATCCAGTAAAAATAAATAAATGGGTAGAAATTATTAATATTATTTTTTTTTATTATTTATTTTATTTTACAATACGCCCAAGGGGCATTTACAAAAAATATACAGGTAAGTACAAACATAGTGCGTAAAAATTTAAAAGATAAACAATGCTTTTTTGTATACATTTAGAAACAATAAGAAGCATACTGCCATGCAAAATAAAAAGTGAAACTTTACATAGTAAAAAAGAAAAAAAAAATATATGGATATAATAAAAGTAATTGAATTAATAAGCAAATTGCAAATAACTTGTAAAGAATTCAAACAAAAAAATAAATACATTTTCATATACTTATAAGTATAAAAAAAATGGTATCAACAAATTATTGTTAAAAACAAATAATGAAAATTAGTTAACAGTAAGTATATATGTGAAAATAATATAATATACGGTACACAAAAATATTTGATAAATTAATATCAGAAAGAGATAAGATAATAATAATACACATCAAAAACAGAGAAAGAATTGTATGAAAAAGAAAGTTTTGTTACGACATTAATAATTTGTTTCAAACAGTGCATTTAAGAACGTTTTAAAATTGATAATTGTCGTATTAAAAATGTCTATTTCACAAGTAAATTTGTTGGCTAAGGAATGTAAACGCGGAATCGGAGATTATAAGGAATTTAAGGAAAGAATCTGATTGAGGTCCACAAAAAGGCCGAAGGGCCGATTGCATGAGACCCGAAGGGCCGATTGCGTGAGTCCCGAAGGGCCGAATTCTCTAATATTAGAGAATTCGGATGCCTACTGGCCAGTGACATCTTGCGATTAATTTAGATTTTTCTAGAATATTATGTTCGCCTATTAATATCCTTTTCCAGGGCCGTATAGTCCGCTTCGCGTCCAGTTAATTCCGGTTTCTGTCCAGACGAAATTTCCCCCATCTCTGAAGTTTTGTTCGCGTCCGGCGGGTGAAGAATACAGTTGCATAGCGTCAAACCTGGACGAGTGCTTTCCAGCCGACGCGACGGCTGCTCTCGAATTAAAGTCCCGGAAAAAAAATCGTGCGGAGGTAATTCGTCGACGCGTTCGCCCACTATGCTAGAGGTTCCCGATTCGATTCCTGACAAGGTCGACGTAAAAATTTAACTCAAAACGAACTAATATCAGATTGTGGTCCCGTGGCTAGTGTCTCAGATTCACGGCTCAATGGCCCGTGGTTCGAATTCCACTTTGAGTTGTTCAAAATGGCCCTCAAATGTAAATATTTGGGTAATCATTTTAGTAAAATTCTGGGTAAATATTTAGGTAAAATTTTGGGTAAAATTTTAGGTAAATATTTCGGTAAAATTTTGGGTAAATATTTGGGTAAAATTTTGGGTAAACATTTGGGTAAATATTTGGGTAAACATTAGGGTAAATATTTGGGTAAATCGCGTAAGATTGCGTAATATATTTTTACAAGTTCTTTTAGGCTAATTATATTTCTTTTTAAAAAAATATATTTTCTTTTTCAATTTATTTTTAATATGATCAATTTGATTAGTCCTAAGTATTATGATTTATAAATAAATAAATAAAAAAAACTCTAAATATTGTGTCCAATTTCCCTAAGGGCTGAATTTCGTCATTTTCTTGGGGGTAGTATTTTTTGGGTGGCCTTAAAATCTGACATTTACTTCATAAGCTGTGGATAGGTCAGTCGCCGGAAGGCGTTGGAATAATCAATACATCAGCTTTTCCACTCCATGTACCTACACGAGTCTTGAACTGTGCAAATGTAACAAAAGTAATCTCCGTATGTCGACCGTCGGGTCGGCCGACTGTCGACGAACTGAACTACGCATTGAAATTCATTGCAACAGAAAATAAGCTAGTCCATAGCAGGGGCGAATCGTGTAAAGAAGCGATTATGCGCAGCTTACCATTATATTTGACTAACCTATTGTAATTCTATTTACATAAAAACAAATAAATAATTACCATTCATTTTAAATCATTTTCACAGTTTCTATTTTTATCCTAATATAAATATAAATTTAAATAAAGCGCGCCCAGCGCCTGCGGCGAGCCAAGAAACTAGCCGATTATTCCAGCTTATTTTTTCATACGAATAAGTATACTATATTTTTATGTATTAACCCCAGTGAGGATTTTTCCTCCTAGATTAAACTTGCAGATCGCACAAATTATTTGAAGATTCTCTAGTTGGAAAACAGTATTTCAAACATTGTTTCTTAAGGACTATTTTTCTTTGAGATGGTACTTTTGACATAAGACCATAATTACTTTCATGCGTCATATTGCGGGACATATGGCGCTCGACGCGGCCGTTTTTAGCACTATTAATTACTAGAACAAATAGGCCAGTTGACATTTCAATTGAATACCTAATATTAATGTTTAAACTTTTAATTCATAGTACTTTTTAAATAATTTTATTTGAAGATTCTTGATTTGGAAAAGAGTATTTCAAACATTTTTTCTTAAGGACTATTTTTCTTTGAGATGCTACTTTTGACATAAGACCATAATTACTTTCATGCGTCATATTGCGGGACATATAGCACTCCACGCGGCCGTTTTTAGCACTAGTAATTACTAGAACAGAGCGGCCAGTTGACATTTCAATTGAATACCTAATATCGACTGAATTCATAGTAGTATTTTTTATTTATTTTTTCATAAATTATATATTAAAGTAATGGATAATATATCTATATAATATATCACGAAGTTACATCGTTTGAGTTGATTTCATGGATGAGAGTTGTTGTATCACACAGAACCACTAAAAAATATCAATTCATAGTACATATTACTTACATTATATTATGTACCTCCGATGTAGGTACAAATATATGAATTTTTTTATAGCTTACCTGTAAATAAAATCACCATTCGCCACTGGTCTACGGTCCTTAAAATACAGCATGATTAGACTGACAGTTGTCGGCAAAAGTGACGACATAACTTTGTAGTGACGTCTAAGGCGTGATTTATATTATATATACACACAAAAAGTATTCGTATCTGGCGTGTTAATGTATTTTTTTAATAAAATGCTTGACATATAAATGAACATTATTTTTTTTATTTATAAATCATATAACACAAAGTATTTCACAAGTATAATACGTTGAATTACATTCCTAGGAGTTACAACAACTCAATTCGGGAAAAAAATAATATTAACATTAAAAAAATAACACATATTGAGAACAACAAAGAAACAAAGCAAATTTTAGCACCTTTATAACTAAATAAAGCACAACAATACATACGCCAAAAACCTTTTCTTACACACGCAGAATAAATATGTAAAAAATAACGCTTTTAAGAATAAAAAAGTTGTGAATCTACTAAGGGAGATAAGGTCATTTACTTCACGCGCCACGCAGATGATGCAGCCATAGTGATGATATGCCACTTTACACACTGTATTGTACACACTATACACACTGTACACACTATACTTCTTCTTTTACCAGGTAGTAATTCAACAATGTTTGATTATGTCCAAATGCTTGCAGACTGGCTGGATTTCCTCCCTAGGGAGTTGTTCGTATTTAAATTTATTTCAACAGAGAGGGAAAAAGTTTTCGAGAAGGGAATATGGAAGTCTAGGCATTTACGGGGCTTATGACCTGTCTTTGGCTGGTTTGAGTGGCCACTTTACACACTGTGTAACATTCACCATTCTGCCCATGTTTGAACATCCAATTTCATCAACCCTCCCATCTGTTGACTCTTGTGAAGTAAAGGAGCTGAAACCTTTATCACGCGGGTGAGATTCACCCGGCTGAACCAAATCACCTACCGGGCAACGCCTGAAAACAATTTTCCAATTTTTATACCTCTTCTTTTACCAGGTAGTTGATTCAACAATGGTTGAGTCTGTTAAAATGTGTAATGTGGCCACTTAAACCAGCCGATGACAGGTCATAAGCCCTGTGAACGCCTAGAATTTCATATTCCCTTCTCAATAATGTTTTCCGACTCTGTTGCAATAAATTTCAACAACAAACCATCACGCCGTTTCCCCGTAGGGGTAGGCAGAGAGGATAGAACGCCATAACACTCTATCTTGGCATACAGACCTCGCTTCCTCTACATTCATACATCTTCTTATGCACGCACGCCGATTATTCCTACTTTTGACATGTCCATCTTCAAGTATTTGATGGACTTGATCGTGCCATGTCTTTCTCAGTCTTCCTCGTTTTCTGCATCCATCAAAATTTGCATCGTAGATCCTTTTAGTCGTTCTTTCGCTGTCCATTCGCTCTACATGTCCGAACCAACGCAGCACCCCTTTCTTGATTCTGTCAATAATGCATGTCTCAGCCTTACACACTTCACGGATCTCGACATTTGTGCACCTATCATACATCGTTTTACCACACATTCGCCTGAGGAATCGCATTTCGACAGCATTCAACCTACTTTCATCATTATTTTTCCAATTCCATACTTCGCTCCCATACATTAGAGTTGGAACTAGAACTCCGTTGTGAACTATAAATGTAATTATAATAATTTAAATATGAATAACTTTCTCGGGAGGAAATCCAGCCAGTCTGCCAGCATTTGGACATACTCAAACATTGTAAAAATTAACCTAATATTTAACGACGTTCTTACAAGGTTATAACCATTTTGCAAAAACGTTAGAGATGGACAAATTGATCAAATAAAAAAATAATTAATTTGATGTTGTTCATGAAAAAAATATAAATGTCTTATTTTTTGGTGAATAATGGTCTCAGACACACTATAATAGGCTTGTTTTTGCGTTTTTATATCAATTTTCGGAAACAGGGTTTCATGTTTGCATGGAAAAACTGATAAAATCATTTTTTTTATTTATTTACTTTATTTATTTAATGCACAAAATACACAATTTTACATAGCCACAATTATATGTTTTTTTATGTCCCGACTTGTTAGAAAATTCCGTGTTAAGTCGGGACTCTTCGATATATAAATCAAAAATCAAAAATAGTTATTTACATATTAAAACAATATACAGGTAATCAAAAAAAATATGTAAAATAATCAAAACAATATACAAAATATACAAAATAATAATAGAAAATTTGATCGGTACATGATCAGTAATCAGTAATTTCCTATCACTAGTGACATTAGTTTGGCAGCTGTCATTTTAATCAAGCTATATTTTAAGCGTCGGCCTCGTGCTGTAATGTTCAGCGCGTTAGCCTGCCGTGCAAAAGGTCTCGGGTTCGATTCCCGACATGTTTGATATGAAATATTTATTTAAAAGGGTGTTTTCACACTAGAATATTTCACAGTCCCTGGACTGGTAACTGAAGCGTAAGACTGATCACCGTACCTTCATGTAACGAAAATGATCAAGAAACGCTGCATTGAATCGAATGAATATTTTTGAAGTCCGTCGTCCTTCCATTGATAAAGCCAGAAATAAAAACGTCATTATCAACAATGTTTGAGCCTGTCCAAATGCTTGCAGACTGGCTGGATTTCTTCCCTAGGGAGACAAACATCAACAGATGAAAGAATTGAAGAAATATAGATGTTCAAATATGGGCAGAATGGTGAATGTTACACAGTGTGTAAAGTGGCCACTTAAACCAGCTGTTGACAGGTCATAAGCCTTGTAGATGCTTAGACTTCTATATTACCTTCTCTTAAATGTTCTAAATCTCTGTTGTAATATGTTAATGTAAACAGCTCCCCGGGGAGTCGAATCCAGTCCTTGTCTACAACAATTTGGACAAACTCAAAATATTGTTGATAAATCCACCTGGAAGAAGCATAGAAATTGAAAAAAATAAAATTTTTAGGCGTGTAGGTGAAATAATTCAATTAGATGAATCTCACCCGCATAAATAAAGGTTTCAGCTTTTTAACTTCACAAACATCAACAGATGAAAGAATTGAAGAAATATAGATGTTCAAATATGGGCAGAATGGCGAATGTTACACAGTGTGTAAAGTGGTCACTTAAACCAGCCGTTGACAGGTCATAAGCCTTGTAGATGCCTAGACTTCTATATTACCTTATATTAAATGTTCTAAATCTCTGTTGTAATATATTAATGTAAACAGCTCTCCAGGGAGTCGAATCCAGTCCTTGTCTACAACAATTTGGACAAACTCAAAATATTGTTGACTAACAAAGAAATTTAAAACAATTCTTAACAAAAGTAACAAATCAACAATATTTTGAGTTTGTCCAAATTTTTGTAGACAAGGACTGGATTCAACTCCCCGGGGAGCTGTTTATATTAACATACTACAACAGAGATGAAGAACATTTAAGAGAAGGTAATATAGAAGTCCAGGCATCTACAGGGCTTATGACCTGTCAATGGCTGGTTTAAGTGGCCACTTTACACACTGTGTAACATTCACCATTCTGCCCATATTTGAACATCTATATTCCTTAAATAAAGGTTAAAGCTCTTTAACTTCACAAACATCGACAGATGAAAGAATTGAAGAAATATAGATGTTCAAATATGGGCAGAATGGGGAATGTTACACAGTGTGTAAAGTGGCCACTTAAACCAGCCATTGACAGGTCATAAGCCCTGTAGATGCCTGGCCTTCTATATTACCTTCTCTTAAATGTTCTTCATCTCTGTTGTAGTATGTTAAAGTAACAAATAGTTGCCTAGAACTACTACCAATGAATTAAAGAAGAAGAGCCGTTCTTTATGTACTAAATTTTATGTGAAACGAGTCACCGACGTCCCGGTACTCATTGCCTAGAGATTATTAAATTAAAAAATTAAATTAAATTAAAATCATTTCATTGGTGCATTGGGAACGAAAGACTCGGACGTTTCTTGTAGCGTATCGGTTCATTGTGCGTGGGAGGGCGTCGCAGTGCGACGCGGATTTTTGACTTGGCCGATTTCCAATCATTGAGAGATTTAAGATATTAGACAAAAAGTTTCACGCGAAACTGGGTCACATATCACCAGGGCTGCATAGGACGCCGCGTCGGTAACTCTGCCACCTGCGGCTCGATCACACATAACCATCGACGTGCTCAAAAACACGCCATGCCTGCTCAAAAGCAGACCTCGCTTCCCCTACATCTTCTCGTGCACGCACGCCGATCATTCCTACTCTTGACGTGTCCATCTTCAAGTATTTGATGGACTTGTTTATTTGACACTTTACATACAGAGGCCGGCATATTGCCTTGAGGCAATGTCTTCCTACCCTCCCAAACCGTTCAGTTTGAGAAAATTATAAATACGTCGACACGTTGAATCTTACAATTTTATACAAAAATTTAAAGCCAAGATTAACAAAAATAAATATATATATAAGAAGAAGGATAAAGGAACAATTTAAATGCTTAGATAGTGACATTTCAATCTTGACTTAAATGTAAATGAAGAAGGGGTCTCTAACATCAGTGGGTAGATTATTCCACAATCGAGCGGCTACTACTGCGAAAGAGGAGACAAGAAAATTAGAGCGATGACAGGGTATTAAAAGGGTTCCCTCGACACTAGAACGAAGAGATAGTCCGTGTTGTGAAAGAGGTTGGATGAGCTCTCTCAGATAAACAGGCGAATTTGGATTATTTAAAATATTGCGAAGAAGTGATAGAATGATGTTTCTTCTATGCCTGATGCTGAGCCGGTGTAGTTGCGTGCGCTACTCGGTTATTTGGTCAAATTTGCGAAGATCAAAGATGTAACGAAGACAAATATTTCGCAATCGTTCGAACTTGTCGAGCAATTCAGAGTTAGCATCGGGATAACATACATCCGCGTAGTCAAGGAGTGGAAGAAGTAAGCTCTGGACTAATGTTTGCTTAACATTAATCGGCAAGAAATTCTGTAATCTTTTCAGTGAGTGCAAACTGCTATAAAGTTTACGACTAACTTCGTTAACCTGATCGTGCCACCCTAAATGCTTCAGAATATCTCCGTTCACACTGATCTTACATTTAGTTATATTTTCATCCTTTTCGATTTATCAACATTCATAAGCAAATGGCTTTTCTTGCATACATCGTAGACTTTTGTTACCAAGAATTGCGGGTCTCCTTTGCTGCTAGCAAGAAGCACGGCATCATCAGCATACATAAGACAGTTAACTGTTATACCACTCATTTTTGCTTCCATTCTTAAATCTTTTTCTTTCATACAGTTATCGATGTACACGTTGAACAACCACGATGACATTACACATCCCTGTTTGACTCCTAAAATAAATAAAAATACTTTGATATATTATAAAAAAATAAAAGAGACTCATGTCAAAGTAGTAGGAGAATCCTGCTCCGGAAAATCCCTTCGGATAGCAGAGATTACGGGTCCAACAATGTTTTGAGTAGGTCCAAATGCTTGCAGACTGGCTGACAACAAAAAAAAATACATTTTTGAGAAGGGAATATGGGAGTCTAGGCATTTACAGGGCTTTCAATTGCAATTCAATTAATTTTTTTGAAAAAATACATACATTGCAAACTAAAATTTGATGCGTACGTATTATAAAAAGACAAAAAATACTTGTCTAAATAGTAGGAGAATCTTGTTCCGGAAAACCCCTTCAGATACATGGAACAGATCAGCATCTAGAGCTATGTTGTTCAGCATAGCGGTAGCCCTTCCAACGGCAGGGTGCTCCTGGTTATCGGAATATGAAACAATCTACGCCGACGCTGTCTTAGGTTCAACAGATGAAAAAAATACATTATAGTTAGATCAAGAACGATAGAGGAAAGAGTGTTGTGCATAGTTAGTGAAGTAAGCAGCCATTTGCTTTTTTGATATTTTATTTTAAAAAATTTTATTCGTACTAAAAATTTATTTTAATATGCCAATATGTCTTCTTGCTCATACTGATCATCGTGGTTTCGGATGTGACAGGGTTTAATGAACACCCTGTATAAGTTAGTAAAAATATAATCTCCACCAACAAGCTACAGAAAGTGGCTTGGTGGGATTTTACTTTTCGTAAAAATATATCAATTGAAATTTAAAAAAATTGTAAAAATGTATAATGAGGAATTCCAGCCCAACCCGGAATTAAATTATTTAAATGTTTTCGTGTACACGTGAATATTTAAAAAAATTGTAGCAAGATGAAATATCTCAAAAACGCACGCAAAAATAAATAAAAAATGTTAAAAATAGTATTCATTTTAAAATCGTAAATAATGACGTCACTCCTTATATCTACGTGTAGTGTTTCCGGTTTCCGCTTTAAAGCCCCCGCACCTTGTAAGGAACTTTTTGACCATAGAAAAAAATTAGTATAATTTGTATAATTTGACATTTCAACCAGAGATTATGTCAACTTTCTAGGTTTTTCTGAATCAAAACGTTCGTAAAAAACAACCATAACATAGAAATGAGCCAATTACGATCAACTAAATGAAGTAATCAAAGCAATATTCCATAGATTCTTGTCAGTTTTGTTATTGGCTGGAGAAATACAACTTACCGCGGTCAGTGATAGTAAGAACGCCATCCGTTTCATGACGTCACTACTGAAAAGTGACACACTGATTACAGTCATTTGGCGCGGTATTTGATAAATGTAACTTTAAAAAATCATATCTTTGTAAATAACGTACAAAAAAAATAATGTTTTTGCTTAGTTAAATAGTACGCTAATAGAAAAAATATATATTAGAAAACAGTGGAATTCCTCATTATATTATTTAAATATAATTCCTTCTGGGGAACTGGCAACAAGACAGACATAACAAGAATACAAAGACAACAAAATAAAATTCTTAAACTAACATACAACCTACCCTACCTGACCTCTACGACTGAACTGTACAAAAAAACACACCAGTTTGACATAAACTACTTGACTAAAATTGTGCACAAAATAACACTGGGAAACATACAAGACGACGACATAATATTAGTCAAAAATGCCGACATGCACAAATATAACACCAGACAACAACACTATCATATTGAAAAAGCAAAGACAAACACGGGACTAAATCATCTAAATCATTTGAATAAATCCGTAGCACGTGGCAACAAAATAATTTATTTTAATTAAATTACAAATTTAAAAGCTTCAATTAAATTAACTTAACAATAGAATCACCATGTAAAGCGCCCTTGAGGTATTTTATTACGAAAATGGCGCTATATAAGTTATCCATAATTGTTATTATAGTCAAAAATACTACATAATGGACTTAAACACTACAACGACCTACCTTACTACTTGAAAACTTTTACTGGAGACAAATTTAAAATCAATCTGAAAAAGCACATGATGACTGAACTAACTAGACTAGACGAGACATAAAATGACTAGACAATATTAAATTTCTAATGTAACCCTAACGGGTTTTTTAAAATTGTAAATAAATAAAAAAAAAAATTAAAAAAGTAGTACACGTATGCAGAAAACGGTCACCATAACCGCATTGTTGACTCGCCGCTCAGATAAAAGACACTAATTTATTATAATTTGCATGGAATTGTAAGCGTTCGCTCGAAATTCTTAGGCACTTAAAGTTTTCTTTAAAAAGAATAATTATTGCATCACTCAATGCCAAACGAAATGCCTTCATATGGACGAGAATTGTCTGCGGTTGCAACTACGTGCATCAATGCAAAAAATATCAAAAAAATATGCGATACTAATTTTGGCCGTCAACCAGAGCTTGGAGTTCTCGGAAAAGTCGCTAAGGAATGGTGAATGTTACACAGTGTGTAAAGTGGCCACTTGCTTTTTTTCGTAGGACTTTTTCAATGCACAATACAAAATTTAAAAATATAGATTATACAAACATCACTCTGTCAGATTTAAAATTTACACTAAAAATGTATTATGTAACTCAGTAGACATTACAATAATAAATATGTACATCTCCCCCCCCCCTCCTTATCCTCTCTTCAAGCATTTTTGTCCTTATCCCGCCCAATTTACAGTAACTTAATGTTCTTAAAATTAATATTTAAAAAATCTTTGATTATTGAGTACATGAAAATAACATTTTTAAATGTATAAATTGTATGTATTTATTTGATATGTAATATATTTTCTTTACTAACTTTGTATAGTATGTGGAAATCTGTTATTAGTTCTGAGTTTATACACTATATCTGTTTGTTTACTAAAAATATGTATGTAGAACTGTTGATTTCCCTAATAAAATAAAATAAACCAGCCATTGACAGGTCATAAGCCCTGTAGATGCCTAGACTTCCATACTACCTTCTCTCAAATGTTCTTCATCTCTGTTGTAATATGTTAATATACAATTGTCTTATATCTAAGATCTCGAATTCCTCAAATAACTCGAAATGGGTGGCATCGTTTTAATGAGTCATTGTTTTCGTTAATATTAGCCAGGCGCTCGACGGAGTCAGTTCCGCGGAGTGTAAACTTTTTGCGTTTCGGTAGTTTTAATACAAGTTCGAATTTTTATTGTGATTAAGTTATAAGAAATTAAATATAACTGAACTCTTTCAACTAGAATCATTAAATGTATCCATAAATTAGCCACTTATGTAATTGTAGACGAAGAACTAAAACTTATTATGTGTGCCGATGCCATAGGACTGTTCTATAAAAATCAAACAGACGTATTAACAAACAATGACATAAACAAAGACCTAACTATGTTGACTAAATGGACAAACACAAACTTACTTACACTTAATGAAAAAAAATGCAATATTATCCATTTTGAATCTAGAAAAAAATGTCATAAAGTAGATGCTTACATAAATAATGAACGACTTACAGAAATTGAACATTTTAAATACTTAGGACTAACAATAGACAGACAATTGACATGGACAATTCATATCAACAATTTAATTAGCAAAGTGGCGACATTATCGAGTCTTTTTTTAAAATCAAAAACTTTGTTCCAAAAACGGAAAAAATTCTAATGTATGAAGCCTATGTCAAAACTAAAATATGTTATACGCAACTACTATGGGGAGCAGGATATCAAAATGACATAAACAGACTACAAAGACAACAAAATAAAATATTAAAATTAGTAAATGACCTTCCCCATCTAACTGCAACTAGAGAACTTTTTAAACAAACTAAGCAATTAAATATAACTAAACTCTTTCAACTAGAATCATTTAAATTTATACATAAATTAGCCACTAATGTAATTGTAGACGAAGAACTAAAACTTGTAAAAAATTGTAGTCAACGTGGACATAATACGAGAATATCAGATAAATACCATATTCAACTTTCTAAAACAAGACAAGGACAATCGAGACTAATGAACCAGGGACTGAAATTATACAATAAACTACCAGACAAAACTAAACAAAAGACTCGGACAAACTTTTCAAAAGATGTAAAAAATATTATTTTGAACAACAGAGTATGAATGAAAAATGTTTATATTATTTTATGTAAAATGAATGTAATAATCCGTAAGGGGTTATAAATAAATTTTCAAATAAAAAAATATATAAAAAATATCTTTACTAACCAAAAAACTATTTGAATGTTACACAGTGTGTAAAGTGGCCACTTAAACCAGCCATTGACAGGTCATAAGCCCTGTAGATGCCTTGACTTCTATATTACCTTCTTTAAAATGTTCTTCATCTCTGTTGTAATATGTTAATGTTAACAGCTCCCCAGGGAGTTGAATCCAGTCCTTGTCTACAAAAATTTGGACAAACTCAAAATATTGTTGATATTAAACTTTGTAACTGTACTGTATGTTTCCTAAATAAAAGAAAATAAAATAAATAAATAAAAAAATAAATAGCAATCCTAGTGTTGTGTAGATTTGATTATTCACTCTTTACGCGAAAGTGCCATTATCTCAGTTTCACGTTTCTGTGGCTGGCTGCTTTCCGCATAACTACATTCAATTGCTCCGACGCGCCTTGATTCTTGTTTTGGGAGTTTGAAACATTCACCCGCGGGATAGTGATGCTTACGTTTGGTAAGTTCGCGTATGTAGAAAATATATCTACACAGTGACGTAATCAGGGTGTCGAATAATGACGTCAAACCGGCCACTCCTAACTGTGGTTTTTTTGCATATTTTATATTTAGTATTTTCAATCTTGATACTAAGCTCATAAATCTGGGCCGCGATTATGAACGCTATCTTTTTTTTCTTTTTTTTTATTTGAAAATTTATTTATAATCCCTTACGGATTATTACATTCATTTTACAATAAAATAATATAAAATTTTTTCATTCATACTCTGTTGTTCAAAATAATATTTTTTACATCTTTTGAAAAGTTTGTCTGAGTCTTTTGTTTAGTTTTGTCTGGTAGTTTATTGTATAATTTCAGTCCCTGGTTCATTTGTCTCGATTGTCCTTGTCTTGTTTTGGAAAGTTGAATATGGTATTTGTCTGATATTCTCGTATTATGTCCGTGTTGACTACAATTTTTTTACAAGTTTTAGTTCTTCGTCTACAATTACATTTGTGGCTAATTTATGTATAAATTTAAATGATTCTAGTTGAAAGAGTTCAGTTATATTTAATTGCTTGGTTAGTTTAAAAAGTTCTCTAGTCGCAGTTAGATGGGGAAGGTCATATACTAATTTTAATATTTTATTTTGTTGTCTTTGTAGTCTGTTATTGTCATTTTGATATCCTGCTCCCCATAGTAGTTGCGTATAACATATTTTAGTTTTGACATAGGCTTCATACATTAGAATTTTTTCCGTTTTTGTAACAAAGTTTTTGATTTTTAAAAAAAGACTCGATAATGTCGCCACTTTGCTAATTAAATTGTTGATATGAATTGTCCATGTCAATTGTCTGTCTATTGTTAGTCCTAAGTATTTAAAATGTTCAATTTCTGTAAGTCGTTCATTATTTATGTAAGCATCTACTTTATGATATTTTTTTCTAGATTAAAAATGGATAATATTGCTTTTTTTTTCATTAAGTGTAAGTAAGTTTGTGTTTGTCCATTTAGTCAACATAGTTAGGTCTTTGTTTGTTAATACGTCTGTTTGATTTTTATAGAACAGTCCAATGTCATCGGCATACATAATATTTTTTCCCTTGAAATGATTCATATGTACATATTGAGACGGTGCACTTAACTTCTGTACTATCAGTATGTTCTACCGACTTCATACGATCGAATGCAACCAATGAATGACCCCGAAAATTTAGTCCGCGTTCCTTACTTGATTAATATTAAAAAATACTTCTCATTTATATTTTAAATAGGTGTTTGTGATAAACAGTGCCCACTTCAAAGCGATTATAACTCTAATAAATTCCAATTAAAGCATAAAATGCATACGTGATTTTTTGTGATATTTGACAATTACCAGAACGGTATGCTTAACGATAATTGAAATTTTACAAAGCCGGCTTCTTTAGCGTCTCGATACGTACACTCGGGAAGATGGTAGAACATGAAAAAAGTATAATAAATAAATTGGATGGTATAATTGGAAAAGTATAATAAATAAATAAGTGATCGGGTTGTGGTCCTGTGGCTAGTGTCTCGGACTCACGGACCGAAGGTCTGTGCTTCGAATCCCATCCTACCCCAACTCGATTCTCATTTCCTAATGGTGAGTTGTTTACAACTCGTTGAAAATGGCCCTCAAAATTAAATATTTGGGTATATCATAATAACGCAAATATTTCTTTTTAAAAAAAAAAAATATTTGTTATCATCTTCATATTTTCTTTTCCGCACCTAATCGTGCATAGGGCACTGCATTGGTAAACCAATCGATGCGTATCTTAATAATTTTTGTCACGCGAGGTTAAGATGATCAGTCTTACGCTTCAGTTACCAGTCCAGGGACTATGAAATATTCTAGTGTGAAAACACCCTTTTAAATAAATATTTCAAATCAACCATGCCGAGAACACGAGACCTCTTGCATGGTAGGCAAACCCGCTGACCATTACATTGCGAGGCCGATATTTTTTAATAGTGGCAACATTTTCACGCCTAGATGCTTTTTTTCATGTTAATAGGGCAGAATCTAGCCACATTATTTGTGCATCTAAGCGTTTGTTTTCAAAACTCACAGTTATATCAGAATCCAATTCGAATTCAAGATATGATTATTTCTCTCGCATATTTGAATTTGTGTCCCCCTCAGAACTATGAGAAATTGATACGATTCGTAATTAAATGAAAAACTGCCCGGCGGGATAATTTTTTTGACACTTTTAATGCGAAGATATGCGTATCGAGGGGTTCTTGACCCGTCGGTGTAATCTGATGTACTTGCATCAAAATTTTAAGATGGGGGGTCGGTAGCGTATCTTCGTAATCGCTCAGGAGAATTTATCTACAACTATGACTGCCCAAAACGCCCATTTTAAATTAGTGTCATTATGGCATTCTCTCGCGACGAAATGAGTTTGAAGACGAGCTAAAACTGGCGCCGCTGTTTCAGGTGACGAACGACATCAACGACCTGGACAAGGACGAGGTGAACATCATCAGCGGGGCGCTGGAGATGCGGAAGAAGACGGTCCTGGAGATCATGACCAAGATAGAGGACGTCTTCATGCTGGACTACGAGGCGGTGCTGGACTTCGAGACAGTATCGGAGATCATGAAGTCGGGTGAGTGGCTGTTCATTTCCAATGATAGAAATATGTCGTCTCACTTTTTATATTACGGATATATTTGGGAGCGAAAGAGACAGTTTTACGCGTCGCACATGCAAACAGCAAAGTTCCACGTACTTCTTAGTAGCTATCCAAATTTCGTTAGGGGTGGTTCTTTCGTTCGCGTTGCGAGCATGAGCTAATGGTTTTTTCGTGTTTTTTAGCAATTAGATTTGAAATGTTATTACTTTTAACTTTGTAGAATAATTTGATGAGCGTGGTGATCCCGTCCCAGTTGGTGATGGACAGAGGAGACGTAGTTGCGGTTTGAATGCTGATTTGTTGCATGGCGAATAGGATACAGCACGTGCTTGTGAGCGCGAGCGCAGCGGCGATGATGGGTTGAAGAGACTGCACTTGAACTACATGCTGGAAATGAGTGACGTCGTCAGGCTGACTAACTGAACGAGCTGACTGACGTTGGCTGCGTCCAGTGGTCTCTTTACAGACCACGTTCCTTTGTAGTTCATCTCTTCATGGTAGGGACGATGTGAATGTACTGCAGAACAATGCTCCCGGTTTAACGTGCAATACTAAAAGAGTTACATTATACGAACGTATTGGATTCGATAGAAAATGATGACATTGCATCGTCGGTCATTAGTCTACTTTAAGTGTACTAATTTAACACGTGTGTGTCATCGACTATAGATTACGAATACCGATAAAAATATATGAAATGGATTTAGAAAAATTAATTGTGTTTTCAAAATCATTATGGATATTGTGGAGAAATATTTTCATTTATAACTTTTAAAATAAAATTTTAAAAAATACGTCTCTAAAAAAACGCGGCATGTTTGGCCTTGATAATTATTGTGTCGTCGAGACAAGTGACTACTACCACTTCAACGTTGGCTTGCCTGCCATTGGCTGGTTGAATAAACGTTTTTTTGTAAATAAGGACACACGTTTTTTATTTTGTACTTTTATGAGGTATTTGTGTATTCGTAATAAGGGTTAGTTTTTCGTTTTATCTCCTCATGTGATTGGCTAAGAGTCCGTGCTCAAATCTAAATCGTTTTAAAATCACTGCACTAGGGAGAAAATATGGGAATACGTACAAAAGTCAGACCAAATTTTATTCTGAACCCTCTAAAATTATTGCACTCAACTTATGTCCAACGCGAATTTAGTAATTCTTTAATCGCCAGCCGTGTTTTGACGTGAACTTGACATTTAATTCGAAACCAAAATAATTAAACGTGAAATGCCTGATTGTGTGAACAACTGTGGGTGGGTGGCTTCAGCCAGACGACAGAATTTGATCCAGGATACGGCTCTACCTAATGTAGGGAGTACCGCTTTACCCACCGTTAAACTACTGGGAGTTTTACTCAATTCTGACCTTTCTCTTGACGCTCAAATTAGTAGAACGATAAGTTCATGCTTCTACCAGCTGAGACAAATTAAATGCTGATGCCGCCCGTCAATTAATAAATGCGTTTGTAGTGTCTAGAGTCGATTATTGTAATGGTATCTACGCAGGTCTACCAATGAACAAAATGACTCGCCTACAATCTGTATTGAATGCCGCAGCGAGACTTATTTTCGGAATCTCTAAGTTCAGTCATATCACTCCACCACTTCGGGAACTACACTGGCTACGTTTTCCACAGAGGGTCGAATACAAACTCTGTTGGCTTATGTATAAGTCACTGCACAACTCGGCTCCGGAATATCTAAGGGAACTATGCATTCCAGATGAACTAGCTGACAGGCGTCTCACGCTTAGATCAGCTACGTCTACGGCGAGAGGAAAAGTTATTATACCTCTACGCAAACAGCGCACTAAATTTGGTGAGCGCGCATTTGCGGTCGCAGGCCCTATGGCATGGAATGCTCTCCCAGCAGAGGTGCGAGGCTGTGAAAGTGAAGTGATGTTTCGGAAAAAACTTAAAACCCACTTGTTCTCTAAATCATTTGAATAAATCCGTAGCACGTGACAACAAAATAAATTATTTTAATTAAATTACAAATTTAAAAGCTTCAATTAAATTAACTTAACAATAGAATCACCATGTAAAGCGCCCTTGAGGTATTTTATTACGAAAATGGCGCTGTATAAGTTATCCATAATTAATTAATATGTGTCGTGAAAGCGTGCAAAAACTGTTCGGATAAAATGAAAAAGACTGCTCATTGATAAGTATGTATAATCAGTATACGTACATGTCTAATTTGGACTGGATACAATAATTGATATCAAACTTTCGATTGTGTTCATTTAATCTATTTAGCAAGAACTCAAATCTAGCAATAGCAAAGCATTGCCGGATTCAGCTCGTTAGATATAAAATCTTCCCTGTACACTGCGGAAATGCTTACTTACTCGCATATCAGGAGATAATTATGATAAACTGAAGTATTTATTTATTCAAAATTACACTATATATATATAGTTGGATAATTTATATAGCGCCATTTTTGTGAAAATCACCTCAAGGGCGCTGTACAATTATTAAAAATCCCAGTACGTCTTGCAGCTACAGAGCGCATGGACGATTGGGATTCTAGTTCCTCGTTTTCAATTAAGATCAATAAAAAATTATAACAGATAGGAGCCAGATTACAGGACGTCTCGCAGCTACAGAGCGCATAGACAGTTAAAAATCTAGCCCCCATTTACACATTTTAAAAATTGACAAATAAATTTAGTGTATTAAAAAATAATAATAATATGAATAATAAAAAGGAGTAAGATTACAACACGTCTTGCGCTAATAAGCGCATAGACGATTGGAATTCTAGACCCCATTTACAAAATTTAGGTATTTTAAAGTTGATATATGAAAGCTAGATAACCAATCACCGTGCAGCTACAAAGCGCATGGACGAGAGGAATTCCAGCAAAGTTAAAACAATATCAATAATTTTATAAAAAAAAGAGTATAATAGTAAATTGGTCAAGTGTTCGTGCCAAGAAGTAAGCAATAAAAAACTAAATAAATCAAACACTGTTTCAACTCCACGGTTAACAAAGGGAGATGGATGTCCGAAGAGAAGCGTTTGTAGACAGTAGGTAGATACCGTCGCCATGTGGCCCGCTGGCTGCTAGATAATTTCTGGAAACGCGCGTGTGTAGTACTATTATGCCTTTTGTTCCAACGACTCGGTGTCCATTTCGGTCCGTATTATTTCGTTTTACGAGACGCAATATTCCTGTTCAATTCACCTTTTTACATGAATATTACACAAACGCGTGTATGAGCGGTTTGATTTATCATTTTGTATATTATTATAAGGCAGATATTTGAAATATGATGTATTTATCAATAAATATCAGTCCACTTTTCGTTATTTATTAATTATGGGTGTAGTGTACTAAGTAGCAAAATTTAGGTACTTTCGCGTCAAAAGCTGATGAATAAACGGTTTTAAACGGCCATTGACAGGTCATAAGCCCTGTAGATGCCTGGACTTCTATATTACCTTCTCTTAAATGTTCTTCATCTCTGTTGTAATATGTTAATTAACCAAAATTAGTGGTTGGCGCACTTTAACTTTTCTCAAACAAATCTAGTCCATTTTTTAACCCACTGAGACCAGCTCTTGTGGCAGCTTATTCCAACCGTCGACAGCCCTGTCACTCGAGAAATGCTTCCGTGGATTTAGATCAAATCTCGTTTTCTCCAGCCTGCGTCTGTGGCCTCGGAGACGAGCGTCTCGTTCAAGCTCAAAAATGGGATCCAAATTTGGGCAACTATAGTGACTGTCGAGCATCTCGTGTGTCTTCATCGGGTCACCTCTTTCTCGCCGTTCTCGAGTTGAATCCAGTCCTTGTCTACAAAAATTGGACAAACTCAAAATATTGTTGTATAGCTTATGTTAGGTCTTTGTTATTTTCATTGTGTGTTTTGTAATATAAATAATATAGATGTACATAAATACCTTGTTTTTAAAACTGTCTGAATATTCGTTAATTATCTTTGTTTTTTTAGGTTAGTCTTCTTTGTTTATTCTCAAATGTAATTTCAAAAAAATAAATTGTTAAGTGTCCTCGGCACGGGGAACCCCCCCAGTGGCAGTGAGGTCACATTATTTTTATTATTAATTATAGTTTGTAAGCGAAAAATATGAATAAATAAAAAAAATCAAATGCCAAAAGATAGTACGTACTAAATTAATTAATACATTATGAAAAAACATAAAAATATCAAGATATAAAAAGCAGATAAAAGTAAAAGTATGAAAGCCGATTTGTAAATTTTTGCCAAATGCTAATCTCGAACTTTAAAAAAATTGACAACCACGTCCCTAACGATTAAAATATTTCGTTATCTAATAATTATTGTCTCCTTGGAAACAGAAAAAGTATTTTATCAAAAATCGGAGATAATTCACATAGTAGATAAGGCGTACAGACTTCTGGGGTTTATCTTGCGAATCTCCGAGCCATTCTCGTCACCAAATGCATTCAAACTTCTTTACTATATTATGTGCGAGGTCAACTCGAATGCGCTTCATAAGTATGGTCCCCTCAGTACTACTACTACTACTACTACTACTACCATCACGCCATTTCCCCGTAGGGGTAGGCAGAGAGAATGGACCGCCACACACGTCTATCCTGGCATACAATCCTAGCCTCTTCCACATTCATACATCTTGTCACACGTGCCCTTCGGTTCTGTCTGCTTTTGACATGACCAGACTTAAGATTTTGGTTTATCTGATCGTGCCACGTCTTCCTCGGTCGTCCTCGTCTAACGTTGCCGTTCATTTTTGCCATATATACTTGTTTTACCATTCTCTCGTCGTCCATTCGTTCTACGTGACCGAACCATCTCGGAGACCCTTTCTTAATCTTATCAATTATACTTGTCTCAGATTTACACTCTCGCCTGATTTCATCATTCGTAACCCTGTCATACGTTGATTTCCCACACATTCGTCTAAGAGATCGCATTTCAACCGCGTTCACTCGGCTTTCATCCTTCCTCTGCCAGTTCCATGTTTCACTTCCATACATAAGTGTTGGGACTAAAACTCCGTTGTGCACTGCCAGTTTAGCTTCGATTGACATATTTTTATTATAAATTACTGTGCTTAGTGCTCCGTTCATTTTGTTGCCCGCATTCACTCTTCTTTCAACATCTTTTTCTACTCTTCAATCTCTTGAAAACATGCTTCCCAGATACACAAATTCTTCTACTTGCTCGAGACATTCGTTGTTTACATTTATTATGCAGTCAGTAACCTCACTGCCCCTTTCAAATACCATCGCTTTTGACTTACTTTCGTTCATCGCCAATTCGCTCTCCAGGCATACATCATACATTCTAGAGACTATTTGCTGCAAATCAGCCTTGCTGCTTGCTAACAGAACTGCATCGTCAGCATACAACAAGCCGCTTACTGAAAAATTATCCATTTTTGCTCCAATACCCATACATTCTATCTCTTTCATACAGTTGTCCATGTATAGATTAAACTACCATGGTGACATTACACATCCCTGTTTCACGCCTTATAATGTATATATTAATCAAATTGAAAACATTCAAAAGATTTTTTTAAGGAGCCTGGAATATCGTTTTGGCAACATTGAAAATGATTACGGCGCATCTTTGATCAATTTTAATATAGAATCACCACAAAAAAGGCGCCTTACATATGATCTAATTTTTCTTTTCAAAATTCTCAATAATATAGTCGATTCGCCGTATCTTTTACAAAATATTGGTTTAATACTAGATTAAATTCCCTTTTTTATGTACCAACTTGTAAAAACAATTATACCTCGAATTCATTCGTCAGACGTGCCTGTAGAAATTATAACGGACTCAGCATTGATGTAGACATTTTTAACTGCACGTTGCATTTGTACAGAAAATTTCTTCATGGGGTCGATTATTTGGGATAGTTGCTGAATGTGCATCTCGAGTGGTTTATGCTATGTATGTGTGCCGCATGTAATGTATATGTTTGTGCGTGTTTTATATGTGCGTTCATGTGTGTGCGCGGATGGCTCGGAGTGTACATTCGGTATTTTTATTTATTTTAATTTATTACCTCCATGGAAAACGCAAATGTCAACAATTATTCTTTTCTCACTTAAAATTCTTATTTATTTTTTTGTCACATTTAATGTTTATATCTTTTTAATTTATGATAACTTAATTGGTCTTTTTATGTTAAAAAATTGTTGTTTTTAATACTTATTTTGTATGACTGTATGTTTTTGAATAAAATAAAATAAAATAGAAAGTTCACCAATGTCTAGCATGTTGCGGAGTCCGCAGTAAAATATTAATCTTTATATATAATTCTTCTGTACGTGTGATGTCACTGAGCTCCCGAACGGCTTGACATTTACGTGCGGTTTTCAGCGAAACGTAGATCTTTGCGCTGCGCGTGTTCGTAGATAAAACCTTCAATCTAATCCGGGGTTGAATTCGAGGAAAACGCATTGATTTGCAAAAAATGGAAGGATGTTATTTTTGTGTGTAAAAAAAGTTTGTTTTTGAATATTAACAAACAGTATTCGCTTTTAATGGATCCCGATCAGATTCTTTCCCAACTCTCCTTTTAACTCCTACACATTATTTTTAATAGATTTTCAGTCATGATAAAATAATATTAACTGACATTTGATACATTTTTGAAAATCGCAATTCTACCTAAAGCACACCCCTTATGGTAGAAAAGCGGAGTTTGACATTTGCACAAAGAATTCTATATTTGAAAATGAATTATTTTATGTTTTGGAATTCAATCATTAACACGTACCTAAAGGTACCTACTTAAATTCAATACTTTTTTTTTTTTTTTTTAAAAGGAAATATTTGCGTTCTTATAATTTACACAAATATTTAATTTTGAGGGCCATTTTCAACGAGTTGTAAATAACTCACTATTAGAAAATGGGAATCAAGTTGGGGTAAATTGGGATTTTAACCACGGACCTTCGATCCGTGAGTCCGAGACACTAGCCACAGGACCACAACCCAATTCTAATACTATTAATAATTTTTAGTTTATTCTACTTAAATATTAATAATTTTTAGTTTTAAAATTCAATCATAAACAAGTATCTAGGTACCTACTTATTAATGAAAAGTCTTTTTCCTTTAATCCAGACTGTTTTTGTACGCTTTCACGACACAATCAGTCATAATTTTTTTATACTTACGCACCCACACACACGCACCCTCTCCCTCATTCATTCACGCATACACACATTCACATACACATGAATACAAACGTCACACACATACAATTAGGTAAACTCTTTTCTTATATATTATGTGTCATTAGATTTACAGTGTATTTTTTTAATTGGCTTAAGTATTGTTCATATTTTTCGTAAAAATCCCAAATAAAATAAAATAAATAAATTATTATTTTCATTTCTTTTGGTTTCGAATTAAAAGACAAGCTCGCGTCAAACCCGGCTGGCGGTTAAAGAATGACTAAATTCGCGTTGGACATGAGTTAAGTGTCACAATTTTAGAGGGCTCAGAGTTAAACGTGGTCTGACTTTTCTTCACTAACACGTATTCTTGCATTTTCTCCCTTGATTATGGCACCAAAGCAGTGATTTTTGCACGATTTTGATTTGAGCACGACGAGGACGCTTAGCCAATCACACAAGGAGATAAAACTCAAAACTAACCCTTATTACGAGTATGTAGATAGCTAAAAAAAGGCAAAAATAAATGACGTGTGTTCTTATTTCTTTACTAATCTGGTTATATATATAATTCTTCTGTTCGCGTGTATGTCACTGAACTCCCCCTAAACTGCCGGACCGATTTTGATGAAATTTATTGTGTGTGTTTGAGCGGGTTCCTGGATGGTTTAGATTCACAATTGGACCCGGTAGGTGGCGCTGCGATCTCAGTGTCAAATGTCACTTAGTATATAGTTTATCGAAAATTAATTTTTTTAGAGATTTTGCGTTTGCTGAACCAGCTAATAGCAGGCGAGCCAACTTTCGGGCAGGAAAACGTCAATCAAGTCCGCCAGTGTGTATATAAAGTGTTAAATAAATAAATAAAATAAAATGTAACCAAATAATTGGCGATGAAAGAATTGATTATTTTCACGTACAGAGTTTGATATTCTTGTTGGGAAAACAAAATATACTCGTACACGATAACGCACCTTCATAAAAATACTGGGTCACCCAGTCCGTGTATAGGGTGAACCAAAAGTGAGCCAATATTCTTCCTAAGACATAACATCATCGATTTGTACCGTTTCGTCGGCTGGTGCATTGCAGATGAATATTCCCGAGCGATTACGAAGATGCACAACCGATCTCCCCCCCACTTCAAGTTTTGATGTACGAGCAGGTACATCGGTTTGCGCCGACGGGTCTAGTACCCCTCGATACGCATTAAAACTGAAAAAAAAATATTCCACCGAGCGATTTTTCTTGAAGTAAAACTTAAAAGTCTTTTAAAATATGAGAGAGAAATAAGTATATATTGAATTCGAATTGAATTCTGACATAACTGTCAGTTTTGAAAACGGACGCCTGGATGCACAGATAATGTGGCTAGATTCTGACCTATTAATATTTTGAATCGGGTTGTGGTCTTGTGGCTAGTGTTTCGGACTCATGGACCAAAGGTCCGTTGTTTGAATCCCACTCTACCCCAATTCGATAGGTCCCCCGGCTCTTTTCGCCAACAGGGGTGTACTTTATAAATGAATGCGATTCTCAAAAATGTATTGAATGCCAGTTAATATTATTTTAGTATTACCAAAAATCGTGTAAAAATATAAAAAAAAGAATCTGATTGGGATCCATAAAAAGCTAATGTTGTTAGTTAATATTTAAAAACAATACAACCCTGGTAGGTAGACGAAAAAGAGATTTATGCTTCTAACTTTCTTTTTAATGATTAGATTGAAGATTTTAATTTCTACGAACACGCGCAGCGCAAAGATCTACATTTCGCTGAAAACCGCACGTAAATCGGTTAAGCCAGTCAGTGACATAACACGTACAGAAGAATTATATATATAAGGATGATGTACATATATACATATAATTAAGAATAGTCCAGAAGGAGCGTAGAATCAATTTTTAATACATCGGACTGTGTCCAATAATTCCCCCACTATGCCTCACTTTCGCCGCGCGCATTCGTGATGTCGCCGCGCAATGTTGCACAATGGGAAAAAATATAATCTTAACACAAATGTAAGGTTAAAAAAAAAAAAGCAATGTGTTAATTTCTCCAACATTTTATTGTGCACGCGGAAATATTGATTGACACAACAGAGTAGATAAGTAAAGGTTCATTTAATAATAATAATTGAATTAATGAACTTTAAACTTAAAATGTAAAAAAAAAAATATTTGACATAAAACAGATATTTTTATATCATGTTAAATGATATTTGATGTTTTAAGGATAATGTCGGTCAAACGTCCACCACGAAGTTGTTTAATTCGAGATCCAATTTCCATTAGTTCTCTTATTAGATGAGCAAAGTAGGGTAAAAAAAAATACTACCCTGGCAACACTAACGAAATGTTCATTTTGTTTCTTCGACAATCTGACAGATGGAAAAATAATTAAATTTTTAAGTAATGCATTTGTTACATACATGTGTATGTACACATTAATTTGCTAATTACGCATTAAATGTGATTGCACCCTGTTTCTTTAAGATCCTAGCAGTATTTGTACACTTTAAAAGGACACAACACGGCATAGTTGAATTCAAATCGAGAGTTGCGTACTGAGCGACGTCTACAAAGAAACTAATGGGACGAAACGTAAACCTACTCATTTATGAGTAGTTGAGTCGCCTTCTGTTTGATGTGCGTATGCGGTTTCTGGACTATTCTTAATGAGGAATTCCACTGTTTTCTAATTATTTTTTTTCTATTAGCGTACTATCTAACTAAGCATTTTTTTTTTTTTGTGCGTTATTAACAAAGATATGATTTTTGAAAGTTACATTTATCAAATACTGCGCCAAATGACTGTAATCAGTGTGTCACTTTTCAGTAGTGACGTCATGAAACGGTTGGCTTTCTTACTTTCACTGACCGCGGTAAGTTGTATTTCTCCAGCCAATAACAAAACTGACAAGAATCTATGGAATATTGCTTTGATTACTTCATTTACTTGATCGTAATTTGCTCATTTCTATGTTATGGTTGTTTTTACGAACGTTTCGATTTAGAAAAACCTAAAAAGTTGACATAATCTCCGGTTGAAATGTCGAATTATACTCTTTTTTTTTCTATGGTCAAAACGTTTCTTACAAGGTGCGGGGGCTTTAAAGCGGAAACCGGAAACACTACACGTAGATATAATGAGTGACGTCATTATTTGCGATTTTAAAATGAATACTATTTTCAACATTTTTTATTTATTTTTGCGTGCGTTTTGAGATATTTCATCCTACTCCAATTTTTTTTAATATTCACGTGTACACGAAAATATTTTTAAAATTTAATTCCGGGTTGGGCCGGAATTCCTCATTCTATGCGTAGATCATTTTTTTTTCTGTACTTTTTTGCCGCGGCCTGCTTTTTGTGCGATTCATTTTCTGTTCGCCCTGTGCGCGGGGGTGTGTTGCGGGGGTACGGGATGACCCAGTTCCGCCCCGAAACTCCCTGTGGAGAAATCTGAATTTCCACTACGGAGATTAAAGGCAGTTGGCCTCACGCACGCCACAGTACGTCATCCTCAAGTAGCTTTTACACGAGGACATCTTTTTCATAAAAAAAAAAAATAATTAAAAAAATTTCAACAATGTTTGAGTATGTCCAAATGCTTGCCGACTGGCTGGATTTTTATTTATTTAACTGTTTGTACATAACGTTATTTGTACATTGGCGGGCTTATTGCCAAATGGCAATTTCTTCCAACCAACCAACCAATAAAATGAAAGTTTTATTTTTATAATTCAAGTTACAAAACATATTGTGTATGTACATGTGTATATATGTGTATATTTATATATACATGTGTGTATATATGTGTGTGTCTGTATGTATATGAATCAAAATGTGTATCCGAATAAGTTTATATTTTGTTTGTCTGTGCTCTATATTAATTTGTTAACTACTATAATATATAAAAATGTAATTGCCTAGTTCGGAACGGGGTGTGTACCCTTGTTAGCTGGGCAAAGTGAATATGGAATTGTATTTTGATAAAGAGTGTGAAAAAATAAATAAATAAATATTCAATAGAAAAAAAAATATTAAAAAGCTAAAGAAATATAAAAATAAATGTATTTATTATTACGAAAATAAAACTCTGTATCAGTGTTACAAAATTTTATTATTTTACAAGAACACAACTATAGTTTCGGGAGAGCACTCCTCTTATCGACGGGTGATATAAAACTAATATAATAAACACAGTTTTATATCATCCGTCGATGGGAGGAGTGCTCTCCCGAAACTATAGTTATGTTCTTGTAAAAGAATAAAATTGTGTAACAAAAACTGATAACTGATAACAAAGTTTTATTTTCATAATAATTTATAATGAAGTGTTACGAAGTGAATGCCGATTCAATTATAAATATTATAAATGTATTTGTTAAATTAAAGATTTAAGGTAAAATATAAATTACCTTAAATCAAAACTATTTCTCAATGGGAAAAAGGACACAGTGTGTAAAGTGGCCACTTAAACCAGCCATTGACAGGTCATAAGCCATGTAGATGCCTAGACTTCTATATTACCTTCTCTTGAATGTTCTCCATCTCTGTTGTAAAATGTTAATATTTAGACAGTTTAAAAAACAAGATATGTAATATGTTTATGTACATCTATATTATTTATATTACAAAACACACAATGAAAATAACAAAAACCTAACATAAGTCATACACTTGTGGAGCAGTTGATTCAATATTGGTATGGGCGAATGAGACAACCCATTTTACTTCAACCCAGCTCCACTATCCATTTTTTTATAGCCTTTTTAAACATTTTCTCGTTACTAATTGTTTTCATAGATAGTGGAAGTAGGTTATAGATTTTAATCGTATAATACTCAAAATCCCTTTGTCCGAATGTGGTATTTGTTTAAGTTGTCTTTGTGTTGAGGATCTAGTGATTATATTATTTGTATGTGATGTATTGTGGGGGTTATGTCTTTCATTTGAGTTCGAGTAGTTTTTGAATCTGTGGGCGAGCGTTGTTTTAGCGTATAATTTCTTCGGTGTCATAAGTTGTGATTTGTGGAATATTTCTTCAGTAGATCTGTATCGGGACTGAGTATTATTTTAATTGTGGATTTTTGTGCAACAAATACACTATTTAAAACTGTGTCACTCGCATTGATGTGTTTTCTCGGTAAATGCAAAGTTGCTAGACTATTTTTCTCTACTCCCCTGATAATGAATATCAGACGAAGCCTCGGCGAAGCGAGGTCGGGCTCAGCTACATTTTTTTTCGACGCCGCGTGGATATTACAATTTTAATATATTTATTCCTTGGTTGGTCGGAATTTCCTGTGACGTCACCCGTCGCCAAATCAAATGTATAACCATTGTACATACATCATGAATGAAGCCATCTGTTTGTATATTTATATTGACACCCCGAGGCCCGGCATCATCGTGCTTTTAAATTATTTTTTTTATTTAACTTTTTGTACATAATGTTATTTGTACATTGGCGGGCTTATTGCCAAATGGCAATTTCTTCCAACCAACCAATAAAATAAAATAATTATTTTTATAATTCAAGTTATAGAACATATTCAATAGAAAAAAAACATTAAAAAGCTAAAGATATACAAAAATAGGAATAAACGTATTTCAACAATGTTTGAGTATGTCCGAATGCTTGCAGACTGGCTGGATTTCCTCCCTAGGGAGTTATTCATATTTAAATTTATTTCAACATAGAGGAAAAACATTTTTTAAAAGGGAATATGGAAGTCTAGGCATTTAAAAGGCTTGCAACAGATGGAAGGGTTGACGAAATGTGGATGTTCAAACATGGGCAGAATGGTGAATGTTACACAGTGTGCAAAGTGGTCACTTAAACGAGCCAATGACAAGGCATAAGCCCTGTAAATGCCCAGACTTCCATATTCCCTTCCCAAAAATGTTTTCCCTCTCTGTTGAAATAAATTTTGATATGAATAACTCCCTAGGGAGAAAACCCATTAATACTAAATGCACCCTTGTACAAGCATTACTACTGCACATTCTAGATTACGCTGATGTTTCCACGACTGATTTAAGCTGTGAGCGACTCGATAAACTTGAACGACTTCAAAATACATGCGTAAGATACATTTTTGGTCTTGGGAAATATGACCACATTTCTGACTATCGTAGGCAGCTGAAATGGCTCAAAATCAGACAGCGGAGAGACTATCACTCCCTCTCACTTCTGTTCAATGTACTTCATAGTCTTGACGCTCCTATATACCTGCGTCGACGCTTATCAGTTCATAGTTTACCTCTTCGTTCTAATTCTCAACACGCTCTCTTAATACCCATCCACAATTCCTCTTTCTTCTCTAACTCATATAGTGTCCATGCGGCTCGGCATAACCGTACAGATGTACATACGTATAGATATACATACGTATACGTATAGGCTGGTTTAAGTGGCCACTTTACACACTGTGTAACATTGACCATTCTGCCTATATTTGAGCATCTATATTCCTTCAATTCTTTCATCTGTTGATGTTTGTGAAGTTAAAGAGCTGAAACCTTTATTTATGCGGTTGAGATTCATCTAATTGAATTATTTCACCTACATACTAGACTAGGCAACGCCTGAAAATATTATTTTTTCAATTTCTATACTTCTTCATGGACCAGGTAATTTATCAACAATATTTTGAGTTTGTCCAAATTTTTGTAGACAAGGACTGGATTCAACTCCCTGGGGAGCTGTTTATATTAACATATTACAACAGAGATGAAGAACATTTAAGAGAAGGTAATTTAGAAGTCTAGGCATCTACAGGGCTTATGACTGTCATTGGCTGGTGTAAGTGGCCACTTTACACACCGTGTAACATTCACCATTATGCCCATATTTTAACATCTATATTCCTTCAATTCTTTCATCTGTTGATGTATGTGAAGTTAAAGAGCTGAAACCTTTATTTAGGCGGGTGAGATTCATCTGATTGAATTATTTCACCTACATACTAGACTAGGCAACGCCTGAAAATATTATTTTTTCAATTTCTATACTTGTTCGTGGACCACAGTGTGTAAAGTGGCCACTTAAACCAGCCATTGGCATTGGTCATAAGCCCTGTAGATGCCTAGACTTCTATATTACCTTCTCTTGAATGTTCTTCATCTCTGTTGTAAAATGTTGATATAAACAGCTCCCCAGGGAGTTGAATCCAGTCCTTGTCTACAAAAATTTGGACAAACTCAAAATATTGTAGAGTAATACATGTAACAAAAATATAACAAATAAAATATGCGGAGAATAAAACCAATGACAGAAATACACGTACAATACACACTTGTGTGTTTGTGTGAGTGTTAGTGAGTGAGTGAGAGGGTGGGTGAGTGGGTGTTATATTGGAATGAGGGTGGACATCTGTGTAAATATTGCACAAGTGTCAAGTGTCGAAAATATTAAGAATTAGAGATAAAATAAAATAAAATAAGACTTTATTATTGAAACTAAGTTTAAGACAAAAAAGTATGTTTTAAGACGCGCATTTTAAATGTTATTTTTTTACAATCAAATGGATCAATGAGGGGAAAGTTCAAATTATATTCACGAGCAAAACGTATAAGTGGAGAGTTCTGGGCATAGTTCGTACGAACTGCCGGCACATGAAATAGAGAGCTCGACGTGTGACGGGTGCGGTAGCCGGGGACATTGAATGATAACTCCGACATGAGAGCCGGACTGTCGAGGCGTCCACTGAGTATGTCACGAAGCACCCCCGTTAGAGTCGGCCGATGACGTATGAGGTTTTTTATTTTTTTAGACATCAAAGTGAAAGGGGTCTAAAAAGTTGCGTTTTGGATCACATTGAATGTAAAAATTATTTTAAAAAATATTCCATACTACTTTTGGACCTTAACCGAGGTTTGAAGTTTATCACTGTCTGAACATTTTGTTATATATTGTTAAAATTATTTTGCGTTAGTAAAGAAATAACTTAATCACATTACTAATTCGAACGCGCTTTAAAACTACCGAAATGGAAAAAGTTTACACTCCGCGGAACTAATTCCGTCGAGCGCCTGGCTAAAATTGACGAAAACTATGGCGTATTAAAACAATGCTACCCATTGATTACAAAACAAAGTGCAACTCACGCCCTTAGATGCTTATTTAATAAGATTAATGCACATTATAACATTTAATCAGACTGATTTTCTTGCTTAAATACGAAATGACAGCCGGTTTACTAAAAAAATCGTCTTTTTCTAAAACTTCAAGCTCTGGTTGAGGGTCAAAAGAAGTATCGAATATTTTTTTGGATATTTTTTGCATTCTGAGTAATCCAAAGGGCAACTTTTTCGCCCCCTTTCATTTCAAAATTCGGAAAAAAAATGATCGGCCTACCCTAACCCCCGCGTCTGATAGTAGACGGCGATCTTCTAAAGTAGGCGAGTGGTGCTTTTTGCAGGAAGACATATAATCGAGATCGGTATTCCTGTATTATCAAGCGAAAGTTCTATCACGACAAAAAACAGCTTTATATTTCAGCCGGGACTCGAGGGGTTATTGTGTCGGTAAACTTTATGTGCGTGTGTGTGTGGACCACGCCGCGCGTGCTAAAAATAACATACGCGCGTGTGCGTTCGAATATTATTATTTTATTTTTTTATACGCCTCCACTCGTTTGCGAGTGATTTTGGCTCTTAGAAACAAGAAAAAGAAATTTAAAGAATATACGCTTCAGTGAACGACAAAAAAAAAACCATACCCACGAAAAAATATAATATAATGTGAGGTAGTTAAAATCAGTATGAAAGAGTTGTGACAATAAAATATTATTACTGTATAAAGTAAACGTAAACATAAAATGAAATTTCGGGCCAAAAGTAAAGAGGGACATTCAATTAGACTTATTAATTAAATTATGCAAATAATATTTAACAAATTCAAATATTTTTATTATTTGTCCTTAGGAATTTAGTCAGAAGTAAATAAGTATCCAAATCATTCTGGGCTAGTAAAAATTTTACGTTAAGAGGGAACGTATTATATTCTTCACATATATTTTGAAGGAATTCACTTCTTTCGAAGAGGGGACAGTCAAAAAACAGATGATCTAATGTCTCATCGTCATTTTCACAAAGACACATTGCCGAAGTAAAGACACCTATTCTCGATAAGTGCGAGGCAACGAGACAATGTCCTATTCTCATTCTTGATATTAAAGAGATGTTCAATTTTGATTGCTTTTCGATTTCAAACCATGGTGTAACGGGGATGGAGCATTGAATACTCTTATAAAACAACCCAGTCGAGGAATTCTGCCAGAAAATTGTCCACTCAGATCTGATTTTATTAATTATAGTTGGTAAACAATCGTCAGTAGGACGACTAAAGGAGTGCGGGATGCTTCCATGAAGGCATGCTTCCTTTGCTAGGTGATCAACTCTTTCATTTCCAGAAATTCCGATATGCGAAGGAATCCAACATAAGGTCACCTTGAAATTTCTCTCGAACGCAAAAAATATAAGATATTTCATTTCACAAATTAGTCCATCATTACTACCATAAATTCCAGATTTCAACTTTTTGATCAGACTTAGGGAATCAGTAAATATTATTGACATAGGAATCTCAAGGTGTATAACTTCCATTAAAGCCTCTTTAAGTGCAATGCACTCGGCAGTAAAAACTGAGGAATCGGAAGGCAGTATGAAAAGTCTACTTAATTGAAAAGTTGGAATATAAAATGCCGCACCACAACCTTGGGCTGTTTTAGATCCATCAGTAAATATAAATGTGGAACCAGGCCATTTTTCTTCTATATTCGCCAAGAATGTTTGGTTATTACCTTGGTGATTCAATCGAGCAAATGATTTATCAATACTTATATGTTCTTCTATTTGAGAGGAAAATATTAGTGCTTTAAATGGAGTAGAAAATATTGGCAAGTTGTCCCTGGGGTAAATTGTAAATACTGACTGAATATACTGCATGGACGAACACAATAAAAGAATAGATCTGCGAGCGTTTGTTTCATTTGTCATCTTTTGAGTTAGAATTGACAAGGATTTTATCAAAGGATGATCCTCAAATTCAATTCGTTTCAAAACAAATTTTATTGCAAGATATTTCCTGCGCAGCAACAATGGCATTTCACCAGTTTCTACCTGTAGAGATACAATGGGTGAGGACCTCATCGCTCCTAAAATTAAACGTAAACTCTTTGACTGAATTTGGTCTAATTTTTTCAATTGATATTTTGGCAAAGGGTCAAAAAAATAACTGCCATAATCGAGATGACTACGAATCAATGCTTTATACAAAATTTTTAAGGTTGACGGGTGAGCCCCCCACCACACTCGAGACACGGCTCGAAGAATGTTAAGGTTCCTCTCGCACTTTGCGACAACCTCTTCTATGTGTATATTCCATGATAATTTCCTATGGATAGTCATACCCAAGAATTTCACTGACTGCTTAATTGGGATCGGTATTTCCTGAAGTTTGATGCATATATCCGGTATTTTATGTTTATTGGAAAATATTACTAATTGACTTTTTGAGGGAGCAACTTCTAAATAATTACTGCTCAGCCACAACTCTAGATAATGCATTATTGTCTCCATTTCGATCGCACCCTGCGTTATGTTTTTATGGTGGAGATAAATAACAAAATCGTCAGCATATTGTAAAATTTTACTCATACTTGGGAGGGAACTATGTAGGTCTATAGTATATATGTTAAACAGCAAAGGGCTAAGAACTGAGCCTTGTGGTAGGCCCTTATAAACAGTACGCATAATCTTACCAGTAGGGGTTTCAACTACTAGCTCTCTCTGGGAAAGCATATTGAATATTATACGTGATAATTTTTTTGGAATACCTGACGTACAAAGCTTTCTTTCCAGAAAAGGGAGGTCAACGTTGTCATATGCACTTGCTATGTCTACAAAACACGCAATAGTGCACATTTGTGATGTCTTTGCAGATTGTATATCCACGTATAGTAAAGCAATGTTATCTAGACAAGACTTTGCTTTCCTGAAGCCGAACTGAGTGTAGGGAAGGAGGCGTTCAGTTTCAACATGCCATTCTACTCGAGCCTTTATCATGTATTCTAGAATTTTCAGCATACAACAAGATAACGCAATAGGGCGATATGAAGAGCCTTTTGATGAACACTTACCAGGTTTCAAAATTGGAATAATAAGTTGTTGTCTCCATTTTATTGGGACCACAGAAGAATCGAGAATATTATTATATAATTTGAGAAGTTCAACGCGAAAGGAATGTGGGAAGTGTCTTATCATTTGATAAGAAATAAGATCTGTACCAGGAGTAGAGTCTCGCGCATGACTGATAGCTAAAGACATTTCTTCCAGAGTAAATCTCTGAGAAAGCCAACTTGGTGACACAACTTTTTGTGCTTCCGAAAATACTTCACATTCTTGAGGAACGTACGGGGGAGCTAGTTTATTTACAAAATCTTCAATCCAATCAGTAGAAGAGCTAGACAATGATGATAAGCACCCTTTGAATCGACGTACAGCACTCCAAATTTGAGAAACAGGTGTTTCTGGTGAGAGTGAGGAACAAAACTCACGCCAACCTTGACGTTTTTTGCGCTGAAGAGTTCTTTTAGCTAATGCTTGAAGTCTCTTCAGTTCTAAAAAATTACCCAAAGACATGTTATACCTATACTCACGCATCGCTTTTTTCCTATCAGAAACTATTGAAGTACACTCATCATCCCACCATGGGGGACACTTAACTTGCTTACGTTTTGCCGTTTTCTTGGGGATAAGTTTATCTGCAACTGAGTACACTTCATTAGTTATAAATGATAGCATTGAGTTTGTATCTTCGAGTTCAAAAAAAGGAAAGCTAGCCGCTTCCAAGGCAGTTTCAAAATCTTTCCAATCAACCTGTCTCAGATCGTAACCTCTTGGCTGTCGGTTCAGATAAATTGAGTGTAAGGTTCGTTCGAAAGCAAGAATAATTGGAAAATGGTCACTTGAGTGTGAGTCGTCTAAAACCGACCATTTAATTAATCCCGCTAAGTCCGACGTGCAAATAGATAGGTCGACTGCGTTTTGATTCTGTGTGGGGGGGGCAAGACGGGTAGGTGACCCATCGTTAATTATGCATAAGTTAAGGCTATTCGTAAAGTCTAAGATAGCTCTACCACTAGAATCTGAAGAATTACATCCCCATGAAATTGAATGGGCGTTAAAATCCCCCAAAAGAATAAACGAAGATGAGAGCTTTGTAGTAATAGAATCGAAGTACGAACTATCAAAATGCATTTTTGGAGGGATATATATAGAAACAAAAGAGATTCCCGATATATCTATTGCAACAACTTGGTAATTTATGTGTGTTGGTATGGTGATGTGAGTGAACGGAATTTCTGATTTGATCAATAATGCTGTTCCCCCTCTACCATCAAGACGATCGTGTCGAACCGTCTTATAGCCAGGGATATTAAAAGTGAAATTTGGTGGAAGCCATGTTTCTGAAATTGCAGCTATGTCAACATTATGTTCTTGAAGTAATGATATAATTTCGGATTTGTTTGAAACAGCACTTCTGCTGTTCCATTGTAAAATAGTAAATTGTTTTGAGTTAAGTATCCACTTCACCGCCATTTTTAATATTATGAATTAGAGAGTTAATTATAGGAATAAATGAAGCAGCGTTGGACGGTTGATATGAATTAGGATTTGATAACAAAGTAAGTAGAAGTTTAGCAATAGAATCAATTAGACTAGAAATATTTGATGGAACAAGTTCTGATGATGTTGAATTCGATGAATTGTTTTGGGAATAAGCATTATTTTGAAGAGCACAGCCATCCGCAGGATTGGACGCCTGTCCATTCCGATAAGAGAGAAGTGATTCATGTTCCTTTGAATTCCATGCCTGAACATGTCTTGAATTTACAGCAGTAGACTTTATAGGAGGCGAAACCATTGTGATGGGAGTTGAAACGCGTTTAATATTTTTGGAAGTTTTTTCCGCATAGCTAATGGTAGATGTGGGATGTAAATTGGAAGCTTCCTTGTACGTCACATTACCAGGGCCATTGTATGCTTTATATTCTTTTGTCGAGTCAGTTCTGGGCATGAAAAACTAGAGGCACTGTGCGAGCCATTGCAATTTACGCATTTAATGTTTTCAGTCTGGCATACTTCTCCGAGGTGAGATTCCCCACATTTGTAACACCTGGGGATCGATCGGCATTGTGTTTTCGTGTGGCCAAAGCGGCAACATTGAAAACATAAAATAGTTGGAAAAATATATTGCTCCACTTTTAAAGAATTATGAAACAAATAAACGTTATTGGGTAATGTTTGCCCCTCGAAAGTCAAAACAATCGACTGAGATGGTTTCCATGTCACAGTTTCACAAGATTTATCTTTATAATTAAGACGTCGAGCCTTAATTACCTTACCACATCCATAAGGGACCTCGATTGACTCAATAATTTCTTCAATTGTAAGATCTGTGGACACACTTTTTACAATTCCTAATTTGGTTACTTTAAATGACGGTACATAGGCTTTCAGGGAGTTAGTAACGACAAAGTTTGATGTTAAAAAGTTGTTTGCTGCAACGGCAGTCTTAAATGTCAAGGAAATTTTAAATTTGTTTTCCACTCTCACACCTCCTAATATAATGTTACTAATTTTGTTGGTATATAAAAGTTTACCAAAAGTGATAGGATGAAGGGGTTTTGAAGATTCTTGGTATTGAACGAACACCAAGAATGGGCCAGAAGCATTATCCGAATAGGTAAATGATGGAGAGGAAAGGTCGGGAGCAGGGAAAGGAAGTTTGCATGGTTGCAAATCAGGGGAACTGGGTGCCCTGGGTCTTTTTCTATGCTCAAGATCAGGAGGATCCCCAGGATCCTCCATACTTAAGCCTAAAACAACGAAATGCGAAAAAGAACGCAGTCACAGAAATGAAATAAAAATAAATAATAATCAAAAATCGAAAACTTGTCAAACGCTCCTCCCTCGATGTCGAGTTATAACTTGACTAATCCAGTACAATGCACCGAAGAAATATTGTTATTCACACAAAATTGTACGCGCTGATAACAAAACACACAACCGTCCACTGTCGATGCTACGAGACAACTCGTGCGTTCGAATAAGTGGCATTAATTAATATTATTAATACGAGGCCTGTGGAGACTTCAATATTCCCTTTTCTAAAGTGTTCTTCGTCTCTGTTGTATTATGTTTGTACTGACGGCTCTCTAGGGGGTTGAATCCAGTCCTTGTCTACGAAAATTTGGACAAACTCAAAATATTATTCTACAAATCACAATTTATGACACCAAAGCAATAATACGCTATAAAAATGCCGTAAAAGCATACAACTTTAAAAAGTTTTGAACTTCAACTGACTACTACTACTACCATCACGCCATTTCCCCGTAGGGGTAAGCAGAGAGAATGGACCGCCACACACGTCTATCCTGGCATACACTCCTAGCCTCTTCCACATTCATACATCTTGTCATACATGCCCTTCGGTTCTGTCTGCTTTTGACGTGACCAGACTTAAGATTTTGGTTTATCTGATCATGCCACGTCTTCCTTGGTCGTCCTCGTCTAACGTTGCCGTTCATTTTTGCCATATATACTTGTTTTACCATTCTCTCGTCGTCCATTCGTTCTACGTGACCAAACCATCTCACTGACTATCTTTTTATATATTTAATATATAAAATAAGGAAAAGTCCAGAAAGAGCGTAGAATCAAATTTGAATACATCGGACTGTGTCCAACAATTCCCCCACTATGCCTCACGTTATGTTGCACGATGGGAAAAAATATAATCATAACACATATGTAATATGTTAATTTCTCTATAATTTTATTGCGCACGCGGAAATATCGATTGCCACAACAGAGTAAATAAGTCAAGGGTCATTTAATAAGAGTAATTTAATTAATGAACATTAAAATCATTTTAAACAATTATTTTTTTATACTTACGCACCCACACACCCGCACTCCCTTATTCATTCACGCATACACACATTCACATACACATGAATACAAGCGTCACACAAATACAATAACGCAAACTCTTTTCTTATATATTATGTGTCATTAGATTTACAGTGGATTTTTTTAATTGGCTTAAGTATTGTTAATATTTTTCTACTCATTTTGTTTATGTATAGGCTGTAAAAATCCCAAATAAAATATAATAAACTCAAAATTTAAAACAAATTTTATCTGACATAAAACGGATATTTTTATATCATGTTAAATAATATTTGATGTTTTAAAGATAATGTCGGTCAAATGTCCACGACAGAGTTGTTTAATCCGAGGTCCAATTTTCACTAGTTCTCTCATTAGATGAGCAAATTAGGGTTAAAAAAATTACTACCCTGGCAACACTAACGAAATGTTCATTTCGTTCCTTCGACAATCTGACAGATGGAAAAATAATTCAATTTTTAAGTAATGCATTTTTTACATACACATTCATTTGCTAATTACTATTTATTTATTATTATTTTGCACCACAACAGGCCAGGAGGCCTAATTACAGTGGTGATTTACATCACGGAACACACAGGCTTCAGAAAAATCACATTTTATTTTTGTGTTCCCACCGGGAATCGAACCCGGAACCTTCCGTGTGTGAGTCAAGCGTCTTGACCACTACACCACGGAGGCCGCCATGAAATGTGATTGCATCCTGTTTCTTTAAGATCCTAGCAGTAATGCTACACTTTAAAAGGACACAACACGGCAAAGTTGAATTCAAATCAGGAGTTGCGTACTGAGCGACGTCTACAAAGAAACTAATGGGACGAAACGTAAACCTACTCATTTATGAGTAGTTGAGTCGCCTTCTGTTTGATGTGCGTATGCGGTTTCTGGACTATTCTTAATGAGGAATTGCACTGTTTTACTGCTTTGACGAATACAGAACGATGAATGTTACGCAGTGTGTAAAAAGACAGGTCATAAGGCGTGTGGATGCCTAGACTTCCACATTCCCTTCTCTGGAACGTTCCTCGTCTCCGTTGTAATGCGGCGATGTCCATTTTGCTTCGCAGGATTCTCTCGCATCCCCGTGTTCGAGAACAAGCGGACCAGCATCATGGCGATGCTGTACGTGAAGGACCTGGCCTTCGTGGACCCGGACGACAACACGCCCCTGAAGACGCTCTGCCAGTTCTACCAGAACCCCTGCAACTTCGTCTTCGAGGACGTCACCCTCGACGTCATCTTCCGCCAGTTCAAGGAAGGTACGTAATGCGCGCGCATCTGGAAACTTAGTTCCGTGCGATTTATGAGTCGGCTGACTGTTGCGTGCGCTTCGCGGTGCTTGTTTGAAATGCCAAATTTAATTTAAAATCGCCCCGCTTGTGGAATAAGGTTTGTAGTAACCTTCCTACAAAATTTCTACTTCTGTTTAAATTTCGAAGTGTAATGATCATCGTGCGAGAGGTCTTGGTTCAGTTCCCGACATGTTCGATGTGAAATATTTATTTACTACTACTATCACGCCATTTCCCCGTGGGGGTAGGCAAAGAGAATAGACCGCAACACACGTCTATCCTTGCATACATTCCTAGCGTCTTCCAAATCCCATGTCATAAATGCCCTTCGCTTCTGTCTGCTTTTGAAACGACCAGACTTTAGATTTTATATACTTGTTTTACCATTCTTTCGTCGTCCATTCGTTCTACATGACCAAACTATCTCAGAGATCTCTTAGATTTAAAGGGGTGTTTTTTTTTACTTATACGTAACAGTTCTTCGCATCCTGACCTATTGAGAAGGAGCTGACGCCATTATGAGCCAGCTGACTGTTTCGTGCGCTTCGCGGTGCTTGTTTGAGATGCCAAATTAAATTAAAAATGCCCCGCTTGTGGAATAAGGTCTGCGGTGACTGATCGAAACCGATTTTCTACCTGAAATAAGTCGTCATCTATATATACTTAATATATATATATATATATATATACGGTTTTTTAGCGCCAGACCGCGAAACTTCAGAGGAACATTCGTTATGGTAAGCTTAAAAAAAATCCTAATAAAGTTTTTCCAAAAAGTCATTTAATTTTTTTTTATTTTTATTATTATTATATCAAAATAGTGTTTACCTTTCATTTCTCGAACAAGCATCTCTTCCGCAAACCCCTACCCCTCCCCGACAAAAAAAAATTGCGATAAAAACGTATTTGACCAACGAAGCGATACGCACCAGACGCGGACAAGTAAAGCGGCTGGGTGGAAGAGGGGTAGGGGCTTGTGGAGGGACTGCTTGTCCAAGAAATGATGGATTTATTACATTTTGAGATTACATTTTTAATTATTTTTTTTTTAAAAAACATTTTATGGAAAAATTTTATTAAGATTTTTTTAACGCTCACCACGGGGAATGTTCCTCTGAAGTTTCGCGGTTTGGCCCTGAAAAACCGTGTATATATATATATATATAGATGGCCGAAATTTGGTTTTGGTCGATCACCACAGACCGTATCTCGCAAGCGGGGAGATTCCCAATTTAATTTGGCATTTCAAACAAGCACCGCGAAGCGCACGCAACAGTCAGCTATCGGTACACCGATCGCAGCGTATCTTGACATTTTTTGTCACGAGAAGGTAATATGACCAGTCTTACGCTTCAGCTACCAGTCCAGGGACATGAAATATTCCAGTGTGAAAACACCGTTTCAAATAAATATTTCATATTAACCACGTCGGGAATCAACCCGAGATCTCTTGCTTGGTGGGCAAACGCGCTGACCATCACGCCACAGGGCTGACTAATGATTACCCAAATTTTATGATTTACCCAAATATTTATCCAAATATTTATCCAAGTATTTACCCAAATAATTACCCAAATGTTTACCCAAAAATTTACCCAAATATTTTGAGGGCCATTTCCAACTCCCCGCAATGCAAATTTCTTCTTAATCCGTATCACGTATTTTATCCCCATATTTCCGTATTGTCGCGGGGCTGATATAGCTGATGTTGCGTTCGCAGGACACAAGGGCCACCTGGCGTTCGTGCAGAGGGTCAACAGCGAGGGCGAAGGGGACCCCTTCTACGAGACGATCGGCCTCGTCACCCTGGAGGACGTCATCGAAGAGCTCATTCAAGCGGAGATCATGGACGAGACTGACGTCTTCAGTAAGTAATCCATCTCTTTTTTTTTCACTTTTTATATATGAGTTTCTTTATTATTTACCTTGCTTATAATATACAAGGTTTATATTTAAAAAAGTGGAATTTTTGCAGCAGTCAACAGGCCTGCCGTTCCACTAGAGGAGTGTTCGGCATTTTGTTACCTACTTTGGTTTATTTTACCAATGAGGAACTTCAGCCCTACGGGAAATTGGATACAAAAAATGTTTTCTAACGCGGGGTAAAAATTAGAGCATTAAATTGTATGACAAAGTTTCTTGAAAATGTACAGAAAAAATAATAAAAAATACTTTGATAAAAACGCACTACTTTAAATGACGTCACTGGTTCATGTGAATCGACCTATGATCTGAGAGCTATGGAAGATTTCCGGTCTGCTTGTCGCTTCTGGACCAATGGGAAGAACTGAATGAGAATAAGCGGAAATGAACCTCTGACGTTACACGCGGAGTTATTTCAGAAATACAAAACTTTGAAAAATCGTAGCGCCGATAATACGATATATAAAAATTTTTAAAATTTTTTTTTGACTTAGTTTAACAGTCTATTAACAAATAATTTTTTTTTTAAAAAACACTGAACTTCCTCATTGCCTGCACTATATTGACCATGTGTGATACTACCTCTCGTGTGAGTTCTTTATTACCCATCACCGATGGGATAGCGCGTAGATCTTCACCCAGGCCTCTGCATCACGCCTCCAGCTGTTGTCTTTAAAAGCTGGAAAAGGGGCAATGCATCAACAGGCGAGGGACATCTTGAGGAGTTTCATCGTCACATGGACAGCTGTCGATCTCAGAGAGCTCGAAGCGATGGAGTAATCCATCTACCACCAACTAATTCTTGCTGCTTGTCCCTTTCAAACTCACTATCTGGGCTTCACCTTGACGGCATAGTTGAAGATAAATTCTCCCTAGTGATTACGAAGATATCTAAAACTATCCTGGACGAACATCCAAGCTGGCGAGCTCATACTAATGAATGAAGCCGCAAAATATTTTTCAGTCTACACTCACTTAGAAGGTTGCAAAAATTCTTACCCATTAATACTAAATGCACTCTGGTAAAAGCATTACTACTGCTCATTCTAGATTACGCCGATGTTTCCATGACTGATCTAATTGACGACCGATGTAAATGCCTAGACTTCCATATTCTCTTCTCAAAAATGTTTTCCCTCTCTGTTGAAATAAATTTAAATATGAATAACTCCCTAGGGAGGAAATCCAGCCAGTCTGCAAGCATTTAGAGATACTCAAACATTGTTGAATTTTTCCTTAAATTATGATTTATTTAAATTTTTAATCGTTTTGAGGTTGGCACTTTTTTTCTTAAAAACCTATTAAAAATATGAGAGAGAAATAAGTCAATTTTGAAGTCAAATTAAATTCCAACATAACTGTCAGTTTTGAATATTAGCGGCTAGGTGCAAAAAATAATGTCGCTAGATTATGTCCTATTAACATATAAGAGTATCTAGGCGTTAGAAAGTTACCACTGTAAAAAATAAATTGTCTTATTATATTTTTTCCATCTGTTTTACTATCTTTCTGAGAGAACGCATGGAGAGTCGGTCTTGCAATCAATCGCTCAGTACTACCTCAGTAGATAAATGCGGACGATCGTTAAGCATATCGTTTTGGCAATGGTTAAAAGTCATATGAAAATCATATTCAAGCGAGCTTTTTTGCTTAAATTGGGATTCTCGTTCCAACTCAACACGGGACTTTCAGTCCCATGGAGTTGGGACTTATGTCTCGAATAATGTGCAATTAACTACCTGTAAGTAAATAAATAAATGACAGGTCATAAGCCCTGCAAATGCCTTGACTTCCATATCCCCTTCTCAAAATGTTTTTTTTCTCTGTCGCAACAAATTTATATGCAAATAATTGTCTTATTTTTAGCGGATAACAAGTCGAAGAGGCGTCGAAACCGGCCCCCGAACAAGCTCCAAGACTTCGCCGTTTTCGCCGAGCGGAGGGAGAACCAGCGCATTCGCATCTCGCCGCAGCTGACCCTGGCCACCTTCCAGTACCTCAGCACGCGTGAGTCCACCACCCTTAACTCTAGATATTTATGTTCCGTGACGTATGTAATTGGCAGCGGCGAGCGGTGAGTTTTCAGATCGGTAAGCTGCGAAAATTCTGATAAAATAAAGGCAGATAGATAGCGACTAAACTTCTCTTAAACGAGTAGTTTTACGTTTTGACCCATCAGCTTCTTTGTGGACGTCGCTCGGTACGCAACTCCCGATTTGAATTCAACTTTGTTGTGTTGTGTCGTTTTTAAGTGTAGAAATTCTGCTGGGATCAACAAGAAACAGGATGGGATCACATTTCTTGTGCAAGTACAGCTACAAAAGCACCCGATGGAACCGTTATGTTTATGTTGTCAAATAAAACAAAATGGCCACCAATTGGTTGCTTACCAACAAACCAACATCGCTTGCGTTTTATGAAACAGTGATAGGGCTTTTCTATAGGTTCACGCATTATTTCTCTGAGATTATATTACATTTTTTCATTACGTGTAAGTAAGTTGGTGTTTGTCCATTTAGTCGATCTATGTCAATGTACTGCCTGCATTTTGGGACGGCAGTAATTGTTTTTTTAATATATTTTTTAATTTATTTATTTTTGTTTTTTTACAATAAACATAATAATAAAACAGAGTGTAAAAAAATAAAGCATAATTACATAGCAATGAAATACATATTAATAGAAAAATAGTCAACTAAAAATCCCACAAAGGCATAGCCCGTTCGTGGGTATACAAGAAAATGTTAATGAATTTTTGCTCCTATAATAAATAATGGACAGTTATAATATTTTTGTATAATACAAGAAAATGTTAATGAATTTTTGCTCCTATAATAAATAATGGACAGTTATAATATTTTTTTATAACACGAGAAAGAAAAAATAAAATATTCTGTAAAAGATAATATGGTATTTTTTTTTATAGTAATTAAAAAATATTTTTAAAAAACACAAAAATATTCCTAATTATTAAAGGGCAACTAAATATATCATAGAAAAAAAGAGTTCATATCTTTAGTTTGAATCCAGGATAGTGCGTGTTTTTTAAAAGAAGGAAAATTTTGAAAGTTTGGAATCAATGAAATATTATCAGTAAAAAAATAATTAAAAATTTTTGGGCCTATAAAATATGCATGTCTCTGTGCTGGCCTCGTCTCGTTTTACAATGTGCTATTTCTAACACGCGATTCCTTATTTGACTCGATCTATTTGGATTACTTGTAAATAAAATTTTGGTTCTTAAATATATATTTTAAACATTGAAAACAATATATTTGTCTTAGATCTAAAAGTTTAGCTTCTTGGAACAATTGGAAAGAGGGAAAAGTGCGATTTTTGTAAAGCATTATTTTTAATATAAATTTTTGAACAGTTTCTAATGGTTTAATATGGTTGTTGTAAGCTCCCCCCCATCCAATTATTCCATAGGAAAGCGATGACCGTACAAGTGCATAATATACCATTTTAATCGTATTTAGCTGGGCGTAATACTTTAGTCTTTTCATCCTCCCCAGTGGACGCCTTCAAGCCGGACACGGTGTCGGAGACCATACTCCGCAGAATGCTGAAGCAGGACATCATCCACCACATCAAGTTTCGGAACAAGGAGCGCCTCAAGTCGGACCCCACCACGCTCATCTACGAACAGGGCAAGGCCGTAAGTTGACGTCTCTCTAGTGCGTTCATTTACTTTCATTTATACACACTCATACATCTTCTCGTGCGCCATGTCTTTCTCCGCCACTACTACCATCACGCCATTTCCCCGCAGGGGTAGGCAGAGAGAATGGACCGCCACACACGTCTATCCTGGCATACGTGCCCTTCCTTCGGTTCTGTCTGCTTTTGACATGACCAGACTTAAGATTTTGGTTTGTCTGATCATGCCACGTCTTCCTCGGTCGTCCTCGTCTCACGTTGCCGTTCATTTTCGCCATATACGCTTTTTTTACTAGTCTTTCGTCGTCCATTCGTTCTACGGGACCAAACCATTTCAGAGACCCTTTCTTAATCTTATCAATTATACTTGTCTCAGATTTACACTCTCGCCTGATTTCATCATTCGTAACCCTGTCATACATAGATTTCCCACACATTCGTCTAAGAGATCGCATTTTCTCAGTCTCCTCTATTTCTGCATCCGTCGCAAGATCTGTACGCAAAGACAGGGTAATATGGCGTTCTATCTTCCCTGCCTACCCTTACGGGGAAACGGCGTGACGGTTTTGTTTGAGTGAGAGATTATTCTTTATTACATTAAGATTTCTCCGAACAGCAATGGAAAAAATGAGGCCCGAAGAGACGATACTTCTAGGTTATCGAGAGCATATTCAACCGAGGCGCGAAGGGCCGAAAATTGAGGCCCGTAGGGCCCATGAAACGAGGCCTGGGGGGCCGTTCACATGAGGCCCGAAGGGCCGAATTCTTTTGATATTGGATTGAAGAACGACACATCATTCTTGAAAGACTGGTTTTTGTGTGACTAAAACAAATGACGATGGCATTTTTCAGGTGGATTATTTCGTCCTCATCCTGGAAGGTCGCGTGGAGGTCACGGTCGGCCGGGAGAGCTTGACCTTCGAGAGCGGACCCTTCACCTACTTCGGGTCCCAGGCGCTCATGCAGAACGTGTGCATCGGTAAGGCCGACATTACTCTGTTCGCTTGTGGGTGCGGCGAGCTCCTACGCCAGTCGGAGGCGACGGTGTGAAACGCCGCGTGGCGTCTCTGGATCTCTTCCCTTTCTTCTCGACGAGTTCTCAGTTGACCTGCCGTAAACCCGAAATCTATCACAACTCTCTTATCGTTGATTCATTATCATTAACAAATAGCAAATTATTATCAGTTTGGAGTTATGAATTATAAATATATAAACCATTTAGAGTTACATATTTTTGAATCGAATAAAAATTAATTTCAAGGTCTCAGCCAATCGAACACGGCGACATTGGATCAACCGGACGAAAAGAGAGTATTCCTCACACCGAGCGGTTGGTTATAAATGTGTACACTAGATAAGGCCGATAATGTATGAAGTTTTTTTATTTTTTTAGTCATCAAAGTGAAAGGGGTCTAAAAAGTTGCATTTTGGATCACATTCAACGTAAAAATTATTTAAAAAAATATTCCATACTACTTTTGGCCCTCAACCGAGGTTTGACGTTTATTACTGTCTGAACATTTTGTTAATTATCAATATTGACAAAAAAAAAATTGTTAGAGAAGATATGACTTAATCGCATTACAAATTTTAACACGTTTTAAAACTACCGAAACGCAAAAAGTTTACACTCCCCGGAACTGATTCCGTCGAGCGCCTGGCTAATATTGACGAAAACAATGGCCCATTAAAACAATGCTACCCTATTATTACAAAATAAAGTGCAGCTCACGCCCTTAGATGCTTATTTAATAAGGTTTAATGCACGTTATAAAATTTTAATTGGACTGGTTTTCTTATTTAAATACGAAATGACAGCCGGTTTAGGGCAAAAAAAAATATTTTTCGATAACTTCAAGCTGTGGTTGAGGGTCAAAAGTAGTATCGAATTTTTTAAAAATATTTTTTGAATTCTGAGTAATTTCAAAGGTAACTTTTTAGACCTTTTTTATTTCAAAATTCAAAAAAAAAAATTATTGGCCCACCCTAATGTACACCACAAAATCCAGCACAATTAGTTTTAATTCAACGATAATAGAGCTTTCATAGTGCACATGCGAAAGACGCGAATCTGCCATTTTCCGCACATGCGTGTCATATGAAAAATGTAAAACATTTCAGTTAGACCATTTTTTTTGCCATCACGTGCTAAGGACTTATTTAAATGTCTTAGAAAATAAATCGGTTTAAAGTTTTTTTTTCCCAAATTGGAAAATCACTTTTTGCAGCATTGTAAAATCACTATTTGCAAACTCGTAAAAACACTTTTTGCAACATTGAAAAATTACCACATGAGACATTGTATAATCACTATTTGCAATATTTTAAAATCAACAAACGCAAAATTGTAAAATCACTTCTCACAAAATAGTTAAATCTTTTCGCAAATATTAATTATCACTTTTAGCATCATTGTAAATCACTATACGCAACATTGTATAATCACTATTTGCAAACTCGTAAAAACACTTTTTGCAACATTGAAAAATTACCACATGAGACATTGTATAATCACTATTTGCAATATTTTGAAAATCACTTCTCGCAAAATAGTAAATTCTTTACGCAAATCTTATTTATCACTTTTTGCATCATTGTAAATCAGTATACGCAACATTGTATAATCACTATTTGCAAACTCGTTAAAACACTTTTCGTAACTTTGTAAAATTACCTCATGACATTGTATAATCACTATTTGCAATATTTTAAAATCACTAAATGCAAAATTGTAAAATCACTTCTCGCAAAATGGTAAATTCTTTACGCAAATCTTAATTATCACTTTGTGCATCATTGTAAATCAGTACACGCAACATCGTATAATCACTATTTGCAAACTCGTTAAAACACTTTTCGTAACTTTGTAAAATTACCACATGACATTGTATAATCACTATTTGCAATATTTTAAAATCACTAAATGCAAAATTGTAAAATCAATTCTCGCAAAATGGTAAATTCTTTACGCAAATCTTAATTATCACTTTGTGCATCATTGTAAATCAGTACACGCAACGTCGTATAATCACTATTTGCAAACTCGTTAAAAAACACTTTTTGCAACATTGTAAAATTACAACATGAGACATTGTATAATCACTATTTGCAATATTTAAAAATCACTAAACGCAAAATTGTAAAATCACTTTTCGCAAAATAGTAAATTCTTTACGCAAATAAATAAATTATCACTTTTTGCAAACTCGTAAAAACACTTTTTGTAACATTGTAAGATTACCATATGAAATATTGTATAATCACTATTTGTAATATTGTAAAATCATTAAATGCAAAATTGTAGGATCACTTCTCGCAAAATAGTAAAATCTTTCCCAAATCAGAAAAATTATTTTTGCAAATCTTAATTATCACTTTTTGCATCATTGTAAAATCAGTATACGCATTGTATAATCAATATTTGCAAACTCAATTAAACACTTTATGCGACATTGTAAAATTGCCATATGAAACATTGTATAATCACTATTCGCAATATTTTACAATCACTAAATGCAAAATTGTAAAATCTTTTCCAAATTCGAAAGTCATAAATAAATCGATCATGTCTCACGCCACTGCTCTGCGAGATCATTAGCGGTGTGTGATCTGTTGTCGATCCGAATTTTCAGCCGAGTCGCCCGCGGTCCCCCCCACGGCGCTGGGGTCTCTGCAGTCCATCAACATGGACTCCATGCTGCGGTACACCTTCATCCCCGACTACTCCGTGCGGGCCGTCACCGAGGTCTTCTACGTCAGCGTCAAAAGGTAACTTTGAAGATTCTCGATTTGGAAAACGGCGTTTCAAACGCTATTCCTCAAGGACTATTTTTCTTTGAGATGATACTTTCGACGTGTGACTCGCAACCCATGTGGCGCTCGACGCGGCCGTTTTAGGCATTATTCATTTTTAGAACAAATCGGCCCGTCGACATTTCAACCGTAATAAGAATATCCAATACTGACTGAATTCATTGTGATATTTTTTATAAGTTATGTGTTAAATTGATGGATAAAAAAGCTACACAATTTGATTTCAAGTTGTTATCACTCAGAACCACAGAAAAAATAGCAATTTACAGTACAGTAAAACCTCGTTTTTACGTTACTCGATTTTACTCATTTTTTCCATACATTCTCATTCAAATATTCCCCCAATTGGCGTTTTTACGTTTTTCATAACTCCGGTTTTACGTTGAAATTTTTTCAAAACTCATTCGTTTTGTCGAAAGACAAAAAGCCGCACGCCGCCGCGTGAACGGAGAATAAAATCGAAGTAAATAAAAAAGTGTGTAAATCATTGTCTCGAACAAAATTCGAAGTAGGTGCAGTGTAATTGGCCATTTTGTTGAAGTGTCTATTTTGATATTTCACTAAATTGTGACATGCGGTCGACGCGTGTTTGGGAAGAATAAAGTCTTTACATCAATAAATTACGACGCAGAAAGTTTAAAAATTTGGCAATAGAAATATTATTTGACGTTATAAACATAATGTGAAAAGAAGATAGTTTAAACTGTTATTATAAAAGTGTGAAACAGTTTTGCCGCGATGTAAATGACAGTTGAAATTCAATGGTGCCATACTGAAAAATGTGATACCATATAAATAAATTTAAACAGAGGTTTTACTGTATATATCACTTGCATTATATAATATTATGAACCTACTATAGAGATACAAATAAATGATAAATAAAAAAATATAAAAAATATAAAAATTTACATATTAATATATATATATATATTTTTTAAAACCAACTTAATTAATAAACACAGTTCTATATTTTATTACTTAATATTGTATTTTTTAAAATTTATGTTGTTTACTCATCTTCTTTTTTTATACCAACTTTACTTGTAACCAATGTTCCATCTTTTGTTGCTTTATATTGTATTTTTTAAATTTAATGTTGTTTATATACTCATATTTTATACAACTTTCATGTTTGTAAAAGCCTTATGGGCGTGAAAAATTAATTTAAAAAAAATAATTAAAAAAATGAAATAAAAATTTGCAGCTTACCTGTAAATTAAATCACCGTTTGCCACTGGTGGATGGGCTTTTAACAAGAAAAATTGTGTCTCCTTTCCTTGCTTGACTAGCTCCTGAAATGATAGTCCTCCGCGGTGCCCATTGTGTGCAGAGCCCCACCAGAATAAACTCCTACAAAGCAACGCCTTTTATTATTCAGTCCGCTGCTATGAGAGCGCGTTAGCGAGGAGCCTGTCCA